>NC_067413.1:63434690-63735422 GCF_009764475.1 Pristis pectinata
TGGGTTATGGACAGTTCTCAGGAATGACACCCTGTCGTAACCTGGAGACTGCCTGTATCACATTTAAACATGTACTTGAAAAGCCATGGATCTGCAGGTCAGTGGACCATGTGGGGTGAGGCTGGAGAGCACTCTTTCAAACAGCACTAACTCAATGGGCCAAATGGCCTCCTGTGTCCTCCATTTGCTATGATACTATATTCGTCAGCAGCAGGTTACTGCCTCCCATTGCTAGGAAAAGTATGATCCTCCAAACCCTAATGGCACCCAGCAATAATCCAAGGAAGAGTCTCTGAATTTGGGTGCAGGCCTTGCTGTCAGGGATCCCTCCTGGCTTCTCCACATTTCACTTTTGAATTGGCTTTCTAAATAAGACATGTTAACCATTATGTTGTGTGCTTGTGCTTCATGGTTTGGAAACATGAAACCAATCAGGAAATAGGGCATCAGTCAATCCAGTTGAAATCAGAGAATCCAACTCACTGTGCTTTCTTCCTGGTTTTCCATTGTTATTGAAAACTCTCACCAGATGTCATGAAGTTGCCTCTTGTTTCATGTGAATTTCAAATATATGATTTCTTTGCACGTTTCTGCTCTGACGTTAGAGGTGTAATAATATATGGAGAGATTAACTCTTCATCTTCGTCTAGCTGGAATCCCAAGCCGGAGGGGTGAATCAAGCTAAATTTTTTCACTGAGCATAGAATTTTTTCTTTTAATTTCAAAAAAATGACTGTATTTGTAAAATTTGAAAATATGTATAATAAACACATTCATATGTTGCCCTTCTAAGTACAAAAATCTCAAGTTATTTACATTACTTCAGCATGACATCCGTTTTCCTTTACACACATTCCTTGAATTGTCTGAGAGTTTCTAGGTTCCAGTGGCGGGAAGGCCTTAAACCAGCCTTACCTTATAGAGCCTTTGCAGCAGCTGCACTGAACTTCAGCATGTCCCTTGGCACCTAGTCCTGGACCTTGGAATGTGTTGGTCCGAAGCATTCATCATAGGCAGTGCCTTGCACTAGAAGACTGGCAAATTTCAGAAAGAATTGGTGTTTGTCTCAGTGTGTGTCCCTGGGAAGACGCTATGTAACTCCACGTGTTAACCAGCTGTTCGGAATGAATCACAAGAAACTACTTCATCTCTTTCCAAACCTTTTGGAAAATGCACATTCAGAAATAGAATCATTGATAATCTCACCTTAAGCACAGTCACCTTGGGATGGCACTGACATTCTGGCAGTGCCTGATAGGGAGGACTGTTCTCACTATCCACACCTAGAACTGCCTGATGTCATATTTTGCCACCTGCTGAAACAAGTGAGGGCCTGTTTTCCTAAGAGACATATTTTCGATGGCTTCCCACAAGCTCGGCGGTAGAAGTCATTGATGTGTATAACCACATGACGTCCAGGTCCTTGCACATTTTCTCAATAACTACTTGAAGAAAAATGGCACTTCAATTGTTCAGAAAGTTTATCCAGCAGGTAGCTGAGCTAAGTAGGAAAAAAATCCTGATCATCAGCTGATCTCTGTTAAGGATGCTGTACAGGAACTCCACTTGGTCTCAGGACCTTCCTGATATGTGGAAGGAAAATTAGCTCTTTCTGATTACCATTGTTGCTGGAGTGAAGATAGGATTAGCTGTAAATTAGTAATTTGCCTGAGAATTTGGAATTACACTCAGTTTAACAGAATAGTATGCACCACACACAAGCTCTCCAGCTATTTATTTGATAGAAAATATAATTGATTTTAGGCACCGAAAATGAGAATTATAATGATTTATTTGATGTTACTTCAATGCTTTTTAGCAATCCAAAGCAGTTAATCATTTAATCATGCGAGTTTTCATATTGTTGGGACAGAGGAACGTCGTGCATCAATGGTTTATGTATTGACTAAAAGTTTATGATGTAATACAATTTGTTTGAAGTTCACGTAACATCACTTACTCTTCCTATTGCTTTACTATAGTTTTGGGGAAAATCCGAAGTGCAGTTGGAAGTGCTCAGCTCTTGATGTCCCAGAAGTTCCAACAATTCAGTGGGCTGTGTGAAGAAAACATGGTATGTGAATACTGCTTTATTCTGCATTCCTTCACATCTTTTGGCCAAGTCACTGTAACCATGAGAGCACTAGCTTGTATCCACAGACAGTAACGTACCCAAATAATTTATTATTCTGTTTTTGAAGTGTATTACTTGTATATTTTAACAAAAATTAGAAAACCTGAGAAACCAAGGATCTACTAAACACAAAAGTGCGTATATCTCTGTGCATGAGTTCCTGGAAAAAAACAAATACAAAGCTTACACATTCTTTTCCTGCTGTTCACAGAATCCAAATGCATGCCCTCGACTGACCTCCCAAGACTTGGCAGGATTTTGGGACATGCTACAGTTGTCTATTGAGAACGTCAGTATGAAATTTGATGAGCTGCATCAACTCAAGGCAAACAGTTGGAAGCAGGTGGAACTGCCTGAAAAGAAGGTATCCCAGATATTCCAGAAATACAAAAACAATGCAATTCTCTAGTTTGCATTGCTTTTCAAGTTAGAATCATAGAGCAATACTGCACAGATACAGGCCCTTCAGCCCAACAAGTCCATGCCAACTATGTTGTCCACATAGCTAGTCCCAATTTCCTGCATTTGGCCTATAGCCCTCCATGTCACTCTGCTCCAGGTACCTATCCAATTGCTTCTTAAATGATACTATTGTACCTGCCTCAACCACTTCTTCTGGCAGCTCGTTCCATATACTCACCACCCTCTGCGTGAAAAAGTTGCCCTCAGGTCCATTTTAAACCTTTCTCCTCTCACCCTAAATTGACGCCCCTTCATTTTGGACTCCCATACCCTGGGGAAAAGACTGTTATCGTCCACCTTATCTATGCCTCTCATGATTTTAAACATTTTTTTAAGGTCACCCCTCATTCTCCTCTGTTCCAAGGAATAAAGACCTAGCCTGGCCAACCTCTCCCTTTAACTCAGACCCTCTAGTCCTGCCAACATGCCCATAAATCTTTTCTGCACTCTTTCCAGTTTAACCACGCCTTTCCTATAACAGGGTGACAAAAATTGTCCACAATACTCCCAAGTGTGGCCTTACCAATGACTTGTACAACTGCAACATAATGTCCCAACTCCTATACTCAATGCCCTGGCTGATGAAGGCCAGCATGCTAAACACCTTTTTCACCACCCTGTCTACCTATGTGGCCACTTTCAACAAACTGTGCACTTGTACTCCTAGGTCCCTCTGTTCCATTACACTCCCTAGTGCCCTACCATTTATTGTATAAGTCCTATGCTGGTTTGACTTTCCAAAATGCATCACCTCACACATATCTGTATTGAAATCCATTTGCCACTCCTTGGCCCATTTCCCTAACTGATCAAGATCTCCCTGTAATCTATTAAAACATTCTTCACTATCAACAACACCTCCTAATTTTGTGTCTTCTGCAAACTTGCCAATCAAGCCTTGTGCATTCACATCCAAATCATTTATATAAATAATGAATAACAAGGGTCCCAACACCAACCCCTGCAGCACACCACTAGTCACTGGCCTCCATTCCAAGAAACAGCCTTCAAACATTACCCTCTGTTTCCCACCTCTGAACCAATTTTGAATCCACCAAACCTGCTCTCCCTGGATTCCATGGGACCTAACCTTCCTGACCAGCCTGCCAATGTAGGACCTTGTTGAAGGCCTTGCTAAAGTCCAAGTAGACAACACCCACTGCCCTACCCTCACCTACCCTTTTGGTTACCTCTTCAAAGAACTCTAAAAGGCTCATCATAAACAATTTCCCATACACAAAGCCATGCTGACTCCTTTTAATCAGACTCTGTCTACCCAAATGCTGGTAGATCCTGTCCCTCAGAATTCTGACCAGCATCTTCCTCAGCACTGATGTCAGGCTGACTGGCCCGTAGTTTCCTGGCTTGTCCTTGCTACCCTTCTTAAACAACGGAACAACGTTAGCCACATTCCAGTCTTCAGGAATGTCACCAGTGGCTAACAATGAAGCAAGTATCTCCACAAGGGCCTCTGCAATTTCTCCTCTAGCCTCCCATAAGGTCCGAGGATGCACTTGGTCAGGCCCTGGAAATTTATCCACCTTAGTGCAATGTTAGATTGCAAATTTCTCCTCCCTGGTAAAATGAATGTTCTCCAAAACATCCCTACTTGTTCCCCTTATCTCTTGAGCAACCATGATTTTCTCGTCTGTAAACACCAAGGAAAAATATTCATTAAAAATCCCACCCATCTCCTGTGGCTTGAGACATAGATGGCCCTGCTGATCTCTAAGGAGATCTAATCTCTCCTTAGCCACTCTTTTACTCAATATATTTATAGAACCTCTTGGGATTTTCCTTAACCTTACCTGCCAGATCCATCTCATACCCTCTCTTTGCCCTCCTAATTTCCCTCATAAGTGTATTCTTAACCTTTTTATAGTCATCAAGGAATTCACTTATCCCTGACCTCCTAAACCCAATGTATGCTTACTTTTTCTTGACTAGAGCCTCAATATCTATCATCAGCTAGGGTTCCCTAAACTTGCCAGGTTTACCCTTCACCCTAACAGGAACATGCTGCCCCTGGACTCTTGATATCTCACTTTTAAAAGCCTCCCACTGAAGTATTAAAGTATAAATACCCCAAAGGATAAACTAAAAAACAGGACCTAAGTGGTTCCCATAAGATCACATTCAGTTGAAGGCAACTTCCTACAGTTTGCTGCATACTAATTTGAGAAGGATGTCAGAATTTAAAGGCACACTCCCCATGGCAACCAGATAGCAACAACACACACAATGGCAGACGTGGAGAAAAGAGAGACTTTCTCTTCCGAGAATTTCGAGATTCATAGTGAGGAAATATGGTCAATGAGATAGAAGCCAGGATATTGGTCCTATGCAACAGGAGATCCAGGAGACCCACCAGGACTACCACTTGAAAAGCCTGCATATGATGGCTCCATCTGTCTCCTCCAGATGTGAGAATCCCCACTCATTCAAGCAGTGCAGAAATAAATGTCATATCCTCACACGGTATGTCAGAATGAGTTGCACACCACATGGAAAACAACTAGAGCAAGCCAGTTCAGGAATTGGATCAAGAATTCATTCATGGATGTCTTATGAACGGTGAGGGTGGTCCCGTGAAGAAGCATGTGAATGATAATTATGTGTCATCTGGGCTTCCCTGCCTGATTGTTGGGGTGCTATGTTAGTGGTAATAATTGGAGTGTAGAGAGGGTCACTTGTTTTGCATTGAGGCTTCTGAGAGTAGGCACTTCACAGATGGGCATGGCTTCGTCTCATGCTCTGAGGTCCCCAACTCACCATGTGGGGCCAGCCATTGCTGTATTGTTTCCAGTAACAGATTGCTGTCAGCAGAGTCATAACTGAGACAACCATTGAATGAGTATGTAAGTTCATTGCTGGAGAGAGCACTCCTTGTTTTTTCAGCACAGTCCGTGGAGTTTGGGAGGTGTTCGAGCAGCTTGCATTAAGAAGATGCCTACTCAGGCTACCCTATTAGCAGAGTAAACCTTTAAGTAACAAAAGAGACAAAGAAAGTAGTGAACGTGCTCCAAGTTGTACTGCAACTGTTCCATGACAGTTATGAGTTAGGTTAAATCAATTTTTGCAAAGTTTGCACAGAGAAAAACAGGCATTAATTGATCTAATTTCTAAATTGTTTAAAACTAATTGAGTTGTGCCTATCCATGTAAATGTTGGATTACTTTGGCACTTTTTGATGTCCTATGCCTCACAGAATACAAAATAACAGAAATGTAACTACTTAACAGTAGTAATTGTTGTAATTTCTGTGACAGTGCAACATGTGGACCAAAAGGTTCCCAGGTTCATTCTTCATTTGTGCTGAGTTAGCTATGGAGTGAGTGAGATGCTGCAATTGAAGATAACATATGAACATAAGAAAAGAGTAGCAGGACCCCTCAAGCCTGACCAGCCATCACAGGGCCACATGTATCCCAATTGCCTCCTGTTCCCTGAATTGCAAAAATGTATCTACTTCCTCTTTAAATACCCTCAATGATCTGGCCTCCACAACCTGTGAGTATTTTTTTAATTCCAGAGATTTACTACCCTCTGCAAGAAGTAGTTCCTACTTGCCTCAGTTTTAAATGACTGCCCCTCCAATCTTATAGCTATGTACCCTTTCCACTAGTGGAAGTATCTCAACATATACCCTGCCATGTCCCTTACTTGTTTCAATAAGATTACCCTACATTTGAAATTCGAAAGAAGAGGTCTAATTTCTTCAGCCACTTAGACAGAACAACCCTCTCATCCCAGGAATTGGTCTAGTAAACCTCTTTTGGACTGTCTTCAATGCCAGTATATCCTTTCTTATATAGGGAGCCGAGAATTGTGGACAGTACTCCAGGTGTGGCCTCACCAGTACCCTGTACAATTGTAACAATACCTCACTAATTCTGAACCACTACTCTCTTGCAATAAAGGTCAATAAACCATTTGCCTTCCTGACCACTTACTGTACCTGCCTACTAACTTCTTGTGATTCATGCACAAGAACATCTAGATCCTTCTGTATTTCACTCATCTGCAATCTTTCTCCTTTTAGATAATAGTCTAGTTTTCTCTTAACTGAGTTCAAAACCTCACATTTCTGACCCTCCTATGACTGCCTTTAGCAAAATATATTCTTGGGCTCTTGCTCTGTGAGCTATAAAGAGAGGTTGGACAAACTTGGGTTGTTTTCTCTGGAGCATCAAAGGTTGAAGGGAGACCTGATAGAAGTTCATAAAATGATGAAAGGCGTAGATAGGGTAGACAGTCAGAATCTTTTCCCAGGGTAGAAATATCAAATACTAAAGGACATGCATTTAAGGTAAGAGGGGGAAAGTTTAAAGGAGATGTGCGGGGCAAGTTTTTTACACAAGGAGAGGTAGGTGCCTGGAACGGGCTGCCAGGGGTAGTGGTGGAAGCAGATACAATAGTGGTGTTTAAGAGGCTGTTAGATTAACACATGAATATGCAGGAATGGGCAAAATGGATCATGTACAGGCAGAAGAGATTTGGTTTAATTTGGCATTATGTTCAGCACAGACATCGTGGGCCAAAGGGCCTGTTCCTGTGCTGTACTGTTCTATGTTCTACATAGAAACAGGAGAAAGTCAGAAGCTAATCCTCCATTCTATAGAATCATAGCTGATCATGTACCTCATGTATTTTCCTGCCCATTCTCATATCCCCGACCCTCTTTTAACTCACATCTATCAATGTGAATTTATGCTGCACCAATTACAAGGCAAATGTACCTTCCTTATTAAAGGAGACCAAAACTGCATGCAGTACTCAAGTGTACAGACAACCCTCTCATTATGCATCCAAAAGTTTGAGCTAGGAAATAAAATTCACTCTCACAGAATTTATGTTAAAAAATGTCAATAAATAAACACAATCTTTTTCCAACTCTTGTTTTTAATACATGCGCAGATGACGTAGCTTCACATTACAGAAAATCATGAAACAGACTGTTTTCTTGGAATCCACCCTGCCCTCCCCCTCCCTGCCATAATACAGGGGTAGCCTGTTTCAGCAAACCCCTGTACAAGCTTTTCTTACTTTTGTACTCTCAAACCCTTGCAAAAATGACCAATATACTACTCAACTTCCAATTTGCTTACTGTACTTGCATGTTTACTTCTTGGACTTCATGAATCCACACGTCAAGATTCCTCTGTGCATCAACATTTACTTGTTTTCCACCACTTTGTTTCATATTTTCAGAGTTACATGTTTTACAACATTCCATCCACCTTCTTACACATTGCATAACTGTCAGCTCATTTTTTGCATCTGGCTTAACATCAGTAAACATATATAATGCACTCTGCCATTTAAGTTATTAATATAAATTGTGAATAACCAAGTAGCTACTTCATTGCTCCCCATATTACACCACTACCATTTGTGTCATTCAGCTTCTCTTGGGCCCTACAACAGAACCTCCCCTTTCTTCTCTCCACCCCTTCCCCTTCACTGCAACTTAAAACGTGTTTGACTTCTAAGTTTCCTCTGTTCTGATGAAAGATCATCGACCTGAAACACTGACTCCTTTCATCTCCATGAATGCTGCCTGGCCTGCTGAAGTATTTCCAGCATATTCTGTTTTTATTTCCCAACACCAATAAATATTCATGCTTTGATATTGGAATAAGATGAAGTAGCTGATTGCTACCATTTCAAATGAAATGGTATTCTGGCATGAACTGTAGTGTGGCAACAATGAGGGGTGGATAGGAAATGGAATTTTGAAGGGACATATTAACAGATGCATATGATACATGTTCCTACGTATGCATATGTCCTTAATGTGCTCAATGATAATTGGAGGGACCATCTCCCTGATGGGTTCCCCATATATGTCCCTGGATAGAGGAATGGAAGAAAATGAAAGTAACCTGCTTTAACAAAGGTTAAAATAATATTTATTTTTATATCATATTTTTTCAACCAAGGCCAGGACAGAATTTGATGCTTGTGAAACATGGCTAGTGAATAATGGTATTAAACTGAGCAGTTTAGATGTCCCCACACTGCAGATTAGAGGAATGAAATATTAGCATTTCAAAATTTGAGATCTATGGCCAATTAGCTATATCTTGAGAAGGAGATGGTATGACCAAATAACTCTGAATATACTTTTAAGTAAATTACTCACCCCAAGTTGGCATATGTGTTTGCAAAGCAGAAAATTCCCTTTGTTCTTTTGGATCTGACTTCAAAAGAATGCTCTGTGCCAAAACCAAGGGAAGTCAGTATGGCATTTGTCTCTCAGTGCTAACACTCATGCATTGTTTTGCATTGATTATTAACAATGTTTGTGTTCCCAGACCCTGGCATACAACTCAGGCTTTGCGAATTTGTTAAGAATGGGGAGAAGGATGCTGAAATCTCATTAATGTTCTGCAAAGTAAGCCAGTACCTGAACAGAATGAAGAAGAGTTAACTTTTCACTGAATTGTTAACTTTAGAGTTCACAGTCCACAGATGCTGTCTGGCCTGCTGAGTATCTCAGCAATTTTTTTTTGTATTTTTATTTGAATGTCATCATAGTCTCAGAGGGGCGAAGAGTTGGTCAGTGTTGTATTCTAACCAAGATTGTATATGATCCAGTTGCTAGTGCAGGAACAAGTTTGGTTGAAAACATGAAGGAGACAAAATTAGGTTGAGCTGTGACTCACCCCACCTGCCCAATGCTCAAGTAGCCTGCCAAAACTTACTGTCTAGGTTAACAGTTGAGCAAGAAACTAGAGAGTTGGCAGTACCCATTGAACTACACCAAATTAGGAAATGGGAGGTAAGTAAATTTCCACAAATAATTTTGGTGTTATAGAGTTTCAGCTCTAAAGCAACAGTTCCATAAAGGAAAGAAAAAATGTGTATTTATACAGCTTTTCTCCCAACCTCAGTTACCCTAACTGAAATATACTCACTACTGTAGAGAAATACAGCATTTTAGGTATAGAAAGATCTTACAAGGATCAAAGCCATGACAGGACCTAAACTGAATAGGGCTGGAAAATGTGCACTGGGATCAAGCTCAGTTCGAGGTCCATTAGATCTTGATCAATACAAAATTTGCGCTATGACCTCCCAAACTGAGTTCAGCAACCAACCACTTTTGCTATCTGCAGTGATTAAGGATGGGGCTAACTTTATGAGTGGCCAGCATTTCATCCTAGCCATGGAGGATTAAAACCAGAGATGCCTCTGAAAGATGATGGAAATCATTCCTCAGGTGTAAGGAGCTTGATGGAGAACTTCCTGAACATAGATGAGAATGGGAAACCAGAAATTCAAACATGATTCTGAAGGCAATGGTGGATGAGGGGTGAGGATGGAAGAGGTCCTCTACCACAAGGGCCAGGAAGTCCTCTCGGCTCACAGTGAGAAAGCAATAGGAGTGAAGAAATTGAGGAGAATGTGAGAAGTGGGCACATGGGTACCTTGCTGCAAGAAGGTTATTGGCCCCATTAATCCCATCTCCCCTTGCCCCCCCCCCTCACTGCAGAGTTACCTCACAGACTAGGGGAACTTCTAACAGAGGAATTTCTCTAACTTCTGGTAACCCCTCCCCTTCCCCCCCTTTGTCTTCCCTGTAGCCCCCTCACCCCTTCTCTTCCCCCCACCCCCCTGCCTGCATGACCTGCCCATCTATTCCCCACCTCCTTCCCTTTATTCCATGGTCTACTGCCCACTCCTACCAGATTCCTTCTCCTGCAGCCCTTTGCCTCTTCTACCTATTCACCTCTCATCCTCTCACATCTTGGACGTTCCCCACCCTCCTACCTTCCCCCTCTCACCGAAACTCACCTATCACCTGCCTGTGTGTACTCCTCCCCCTCCCCATCTTCTTATTCTGGCTTCTGCCCTCTTCCTTTCCAGTCCTGATGAAGGATCTCAGCCCAAAACATTGACTGTTTATTTCCCTCCGTAGATGCTGCCTGACCTGCTGAGTTTCTCCAGCATTTTGTGTGTGGAACTTCTAACAAAACTCTCTGGCATGGGCTAACATTCAGATATTCTTCCAATCTCTCACAAAATGATCAAGCCTGTTCACATTTTATTGTTTGTACACACTCCCAGCTGTATAGCCAGGCCAGGAGCACCACCCCCGACACATCGTGTGAGACTCGGTTACATACGTCTCTCTGTCTTACAGTTCAAAGTGGCCCATAGTAAATAAGACCAGCAGCAGGGCCTAGTGCAGCTTCAATGGCTCGCCCGTGCCCCCTCTTCCAACTCAAAGGAGAGAGAGTGGGAATGCTGGCCATCATGGGAGTGTCAATATAGCATCTATGACTAATGGTGGCACAAAGACTATCCAAGATGTTAGTATGCTCATACCTGATCCTCAGTTCTCATGTTAGCCCACCATCTCTTCTGATTTGTAAACTACAGGTGGTGTAAGCGTACAGCTCTGAATTAACCCCTTATGCCTTTCGCCTCTTGGTTAAGCACACTCTCTCAACAAGAAAGAAAGCACCCATCACTCAACCTCACACTTGCTGCCACCAGCAACAATTTCCATTCATACACACTTTAATGTAGCAAACACCATAAGGAGATATTAAGTAGATAACAGAGAATGATGGAAATGCCCAGCAGATCAGGCAGCATCTGTGGAAAGAGAAACAGCGTCAATATTTCAGGTCAAGGACCCTTTGTCAGAACTGAGAAAGAGAGAAAACAAGTTAGTTGTAAGATGCAGAATGGCAGCAGAGGGAAGGTTAAGACAAAAGGAATATCTCTCATTGGGTAAAGCCAGTTGTCATAGGGATAAACTAAATTACAGGTTCAATAACTTCCTGAATGGTTGCCTCAGTTCTGCACTCCTAAGGTGGTTGGATGCCTTGCTAGGTGAGTAATAGAAATCGTTGACATTTGAAGTGGCATCTATGCCACACTGGACTGACCTGTCGGGTCCATTACACCAGGGGCACATCATACTGTGGGGTCTCTAAAGCTCACACCATTGGGTTGTAAAACTACAATAGTCTAATTAAAGCAGCAGGTAGCCGACTCTATTGGAACAGACACTCTTCAGTGTGTCAAGGTATTGGTAATGGTTTATTATTGTCACTTGTACCGAGGTACAGTGAAAAACTTGTCTTGCATACCGTTCGTACAAATCAATTCATTACACATTGCAGATACATTGAGTTAGTACAGAGTGCATTGAGGTAGTACAGGTAAAAAAACAATAACAGAGTACAGAGTCACAACTACAGGGAAGTGCATTGCAGGTCACAACAAGTTAGATTGTGAGGTCAAGAGTCCATCTCATCATATAAGGGAAACATTCAATAGTCTTATCATAAGTGGGATAGAAGCTGTCCTTGAGCCTGGTGGTATGTGCCCTCAGGCTCCTGTATCTTCTGCCTGATGGGAGAGGAGAGAAGAGAGAGTGACCTGGATGGGTGGGGTCTTTGATTATGCTGGCTGCTTCACCAAGGCAGCAAGATGTATAGACAGAGTCCATGGAGGGGAGGCTGGTTTCCGTGATGCACTGGGCTGTGTCCACAACCCTCTGCAGTTTCTTGCAGTCCTGGGCAGAGCAGTTGCCATACCAAGCCATGATGCATCCAGATAGGATGCTTTCTATGGTGCATCAATAAAAGTTGGTAAGTGTCAAAGGGGACATGCCAAATTTCTTTAGCCTCCTGAGAAACTAGAGGTGCTGGTGAGCTTTCTTGGTCATGGTGTCTACGTGGTTGGACCAGGACAGGCTATTGGTAATGTTCACTCCTAGGAACTTGAAGCTCTCAACCTTCTCGGTAGGACAGGTGAGATGCCTACTAACTGCTAACAGTGAGATCTCCATGCAAGTTAAACACATGGCATTAGCTGCAACTTTGAAGTCCAGTTTGACAACATTGGCATCAAATCTGCAAACTTACACTTCATAAGAGTATTGCATGCAGCACTATCTTTACCAATATGGCAATCATCTGAAAATAGCCATATACATTGCTTGTAAAATGTGAGTTGATTATCAGGAGAACTATGTTCTTCTTCCAGTAGTGCCACAGGCTCTCTGAGACAAATGTGTCTTTGATTTAATTTGTCATCCACAACAGTGCAGCACTTCTTCCCCATAATAGCAAGCTATCAAAGTGTACCACACTGAATTTTGTACCCAAATACCTAGGGGCTTGAATCTACACTTTACTCACTCTGAAGCAAAACAGCTGTCAATAAGCGAAGGACAATGCCTTAAATGCTGAGGAAACATGATAAGTCGTCCAATCGGGTAACACTCTGGTTTGTTTGTTTGTTTGTTTGTTTGTTTATCTATAAAACGTTTTTTTTCTGATTTAACTATTGCTTACCAAGAACCCAGAGCTGAATGCAAGCATGCAGAATCATAAGAACATTCCATCTTTATTCTTCCTCCCTGTCTCAAGATATCACATTGACACTGCGTAGCTGGGCATGTAATGTAAAAGATCATTGCTGTGTGATTTGGTGATGTGGTGGTGTGGATTATTGCTCTATAACACTTGAGTAATTTTGATACTGATTTGACGTGTTTCCTTAAGAAACTACAGCAACAATGTTGCCAGGTGCTGTGGACATCTGCTAATTGTATGAAACAGCATAGTTGTGCTTTGCCACACCTAACTGAAAAAACAAGCTTCTAAATCACTCATATTTATTTCTGCAGGAGAAAAGAGTTCCCCCTCCCGTGCCAAAGAAACCCCCAAAGGGTCAGGTACCCCTGAAACGTGAAAAATCACTTGAGGCCACAGAGAAACAAAGGCAGGAGGCACGGAAGCGTCTGATGGCTGCCAAACGAGCTGCATCAGTAAGACAGAACTCTGCCACGGAGAGTGCGGACAGTATTGAGATCTATATCCCAGAGGCCCAGACCAGACTATAAGCTACACTGGAGAGGAATGGTGATAACTTTAAATCACAGAACTGGTGGTTTGTAACATATTTGTGTTACAGGTTCATGAGGGATACATCCTAGTGCATGTATCCCTTTAACCCTCTGAAGGAACATTAAAAATCAGGACAATTATGAGCAGGTGTGGCATTCTTAATAAACCCAGGTAAAAAATTGTAAACTGTTTTAGCATATTCTACCATTAATGTTTAGCTACGTAAAATATTTGCTAATTGCCATGTCATTTGCATGGCTTCACTCTAATTGTTGTTGCAGTTGCTTTTTGAAACTCCTTTCCAGTGTTCTAGCTCCATTAACTCATCCACGTATGCAGTTACATTTCAAGTACTGACAATAGTTTAAGTAAATGAAGGGAAAAAAAATTAAAGATCATATGTGCACAGCAATAGAAACTTCAATAATGATGAAAGGACATTTGTGTCTTCCTAATTTAGACGTTGGGATATAGGATCAAGGTTGTTTATTTCAGAGTAGATGGATAGATGGAGGACATAACTCTCAACAACTCACTTGTAACTGGATCTTGACAGCAGTGAACATATACGTGCTAACAGCTCCATGTATAAAAGGCAAGAACCACTGGCATCGTTTTGCTATTGAAGTGCATAACCTTCAGAAGCTTACATGCATTCACTTTCGAGGGTCGCAATGATGCATTAGACATAAATTAAAATCACTAATGGCAAAATTTAAAGGAGTCCCATGGATCATCCTTATGCTAAAGCAATTAGTTACAAAGGTTTGTAACAGCTTGGAAAGTGGAAATTCTTCACATGACAAACTTGTGATACTTGCAGGCAATACCAGAGATAGAGTAAATGAAAGGCATGTTTAAAATGGGCTTCCGAATCTTTGTGTTCCCTGTTACTGTGCAAATTCACTCATGACACTGGAGTGCTTCTTACTGCCACTATTTAATAGACAATAGTTTGGGATGAGCATATGGAAAATGATGTCTTTGTAATTGAACTTTTAGGGTGATGTAATGAATACATAAAATGTTGAAAGGTAGAGCCAGTCATGACTATGATGCTTCTGAAATTCAGTAGGTAAGGGCTAGTGATTTTTTTGTTGAAATGATAAGCTGTACCTTGAGGACAAACTAGTCTGATTTTCACAAGTGTGATATTTTTTAGGTGTGTCCTTTATCAATTTCCCTTTGATCCACAATACCTAATCTTCTTACTCACTGTTATTGTTTGTACATGTTTTTGATTGAAATGTGTCTAATGATGTCTTGTTAGAATAAAGTTATCAGATACATGTAATGTAATTTGTCAGTGAGCTGAGCTCCCCCATTTTCCAGCATATATTGTATTTTAAATGAGTTGGAGATCTGGGCTGCCAATGCATTTGCCTAAATGCATTAATCTGTGCCTATTATGTCTGATGAAAATGAATTGCTTTTAATGAAGCAAATGTATGTTTTTGTCGAGGCAGTAAAATTTTTCTCAGTCCTCCTGTGCTCACTACCACCAGCTCCAATTCCGCACAATCTTTCCTCAGTATTATTTGTTAAATGCGCATGCCGCTATATCACTATTTAAACACCTGGTATTAATTTGAAATTTCAAAGGCTATGTTCTTCAGTGGTGAACCTTTGCTGTGAATTTAACAGAAAGCAAAGCCAAGCATTTTATTTGGAATTGGTACTTACTATATCTTTGACATAGTGAGAGCATTTGTTTCTTCTCTAAACATGTGGCCTGGATAATAGGCTTTACCCTCTCTCACACCTTTGTATTCACCTGAGCTGAAAGGGGCTAAATGTGGATGTCACCCTGCATTCCTTTTTATACAAATATGTATCTGTAGAACTGTTCTACTGGAATACATAGACTGCTTGTGAAAGTCAATAACTGTGAACAACGTTATTTCCCACAAAGTGTGAAAAGAAAAAAAAATTAATCATTTGTGCAATGTAGATTAAAACCTGGTGGCAACTGGCTGTTTAATGAAAATTATGAAAAATTTGTTCCAATAAAACTCCCTATGAAGTAACCTGTTACTGGTTAGATTTTACTATGAATGTTGTAATATTACGCTAGATTATACTATATTGTTTATTTGAAAGTTGTTAACTTTTTGTTACCTCATTTGTATTTGTTGTTTAAATGTAAATGACTCCTTAACATATCAATGACAAAAGGGATTTCTCTGTAAGGGGTGTTTCCCACTAGGATGTTGAATAACCAACAATTCAATTTCCCAATAGGATGTTGAATAGAAAGCAAATTACTGGAGAAGCCTGAAGTGGATTCCACTCAAATTTCAAAATAGTTGGTGCATTGAAAAAGTTTAATTATTAAAATAAAGTTTCTGTAAATAACTGAATGTTTGTCATTATATAAAAAAAGTACTTAATTAAAATCACATTTCTGTGCAATGTGTTATCTGAAATTCTTTACCATTCTAATCTTATGGCATGTTCAGAAAATACAAACTCCTGCTGGGGTATACTGCAGGAACCAGTCTTTAAATCCCTCAATAAGTGACCTGTCTTAGACAGTGATCATCGTCAGGTCATTTAACTGGAAATGGGAAGACAACGAAGGCCCCTGCTTATATCCACACATATATTCTTGGATAGATGACAGAGGAAAGCAATAAAAAGACTCAGTAAGGTATGAAGGTTTCTGATATATAATCTGTGCACTGAGACCCCATGGATGCATGAACTGGTGATCCCTTCTTTATAATGGCTTCAACAGTGGCAAGAACTTCTGGTATCTCACTTCATTGGGCATTATTCCAAACTGAGCTTTGAAAACAAATGTCAGCATTGTCCTCAGCCAAGAAGGGAGTGTTGCCACTGTGCATAATTTCAGCAGCGAAGGTTCCTGATTACTTCTCCTTTTCCTAAATCAGAAAGATTAGCAGCAATTTTTCACTTCTGTTGCCACCAGCTCACTGGAGCAATCTAAACTGAGATTTCATTCTATGTTTATAGGTTTAAAATTACTCTCTGAAAAGTGCTGATTGAAATTTTTGTCACTAATTTGCTGCACTCTCGGGTAATTTCAGGTAAGCAGGAAGTTCCTCTAACTAAATATTGGGATGCCTTCAGGCATTGTCTTTGCACCCAACTAGGAACATTGTACCCTTGTCACCAACTCCATTCCCCTCCGCAGCAACTGTTGAGGTTCAGTGCAATTGTTGGCAATCTTATTTTTATCTTTGGACCAGGGATGAGCTTTTACCTGCGTATCCACTCCAGAAAGATTGCCTATTTCCACCTCCAGGAAACCACACAACTTTTCCTGCACCATCACCTCTCCTACCTTGGGCTGCTGAAAACCCCACCCAAACCTTTACTACTTCTAAATTAACTCTAATAACTTACTATTCCAATACTATTTCAGCCTCCCCCTTTTCAACCTCCTTAAAACTGAACTTACCTGAAACAGTGCTTCCCGAGTTATAAGAGAGACTGGATAGGCTGGGACTGTTTTCTCTGGAGTGAAGGAGGCTGAGGGCTGACCCTATAGATCCAGAAGATTAAAATTCATGGGATCCATGGTGACTTGGTAGCTTTGGATTCAGAATTGGCTTATCCATAAAACACAGAGAGTAGTGGTGGAAGGGTGTTACTCTGGCTGGAGGTCCGTGACCAGTGGAGTTCCATAGGGTTCACTGCTGGGGCCTCTGTTGTTTCTGATGTATATAAGTGACTTGGATGAAAATGTAGATCGTTGGATTAGTAAGTCTGCAGCTGGCACAAAGATTGGCGGAATTGCAAGCAGTGTAGAGGGCTGTCAAAGGATACAGCAGAATACAGATCAGTTACAAATATGGGCAGAGAAATGGCAGATGGAGTTTAATCTGGGCAAATGTGAGGTGTTGCATTTTGGGAGGTCAAATGTAAGGGGAAAGTATACAGTTAATGGCAGGACCCTTAACAGCATTGATGTACAGAGGGATCCTGTAGGTCCAAGTCCATAGCTCACTGAAAGTGGCCACTCAAACAGATAAGGTGGTAAAGAAGGCATATGGTATGCTTGCCCTTCATTGATCAGGGAATTGTGTATAAGAGCAAGGAAGTCATGTTGCAGCTATGTAAAACTTTGGTTAGGCTGCACTTGGAGAATCGTGTGCAATTCTGGTCGCCCCATTACAGGAAGGATGTGGAGGCTTTGGTAAGGGTACAGAGGAGGTTTACCAGGATGCTGCCTGGATTAAAAGGTATGAGATACAAGGGGAGGTTAGACAAACTTGGGTTATTTTCTCTGGAATGTCTGAGGCTGAGGGGAGACCTGATAGAAGTTTATAAAATTGAGGCATAGATAGGGTGGATAGTCAAAATCTTTTTCCCAGAGTAGAAATGTCAAGTACTAGAGGACATGCATTTAAGATGAGGGGGGAAATTTAAAGGACATGTGCAGTGCAAGTTTTGTTTTTACACAGAGAGTGGTAGGTGCCTGGAAAGGGTTGCTGGAGGAGTGGTGAAAGTAGATAGTGGTGTTTAGAGGCTTTTAGATAGACACATGAATGTAGAGGGATATGGATCAGGCAGAAGGGATTTAGTTTAATTCAGCATTGCGTTCGGTGCAGACATCGTGGGCCGAAAAGCCTGTTCCTGTGCTGTACTCTTCTATGTTCCATGCTTATATCCTTTCCCATCCATATACCATAGATAGGTACATGGATAGGAAAGGTTTAAGAGGGAAATGGGCTAAACGTGGGCAAATGGTACTTGCTTAGATGGGAATCTTGGTCGGCATGGACCAGTGGGTTGAAGGGCCTGACTCTCTATGACTCTATGATTCTATATCCCATTTTGCACTATTCGTGACCTCCAAACTACTGATCAGAAAAGGCCAAACATGAGTAGATATCTCTTCCCAGCTGATACTGGCATCTAAAATAATGAATATTCAATAGGGAAGGTATAAAGAAGTTTGTTGGAGATGAAGTGCAACATTCTGGTGAGAAATACTGAAAAAAATCATTAGGGCAATGATACAATATTGTTTGGCACCTGTCTTCATTGAGATTGGCTCTATTGTAAACCTATTGGTTAGTGATATGCTTACATGCCATCATGAAGCAAATATAAGATGGAGATGAACCTCTGCGAGCAGCTGAATTCCCATGGGACCGGAGCTACCCTTAAGAACTAATGAGAATCTGTTCAACATTGGGTGACTACACTCCAGAACCAATACCACTCCAGAACCAGTATGCAGACGATGTGACTGATTGCACTTGGAGGCTAAGCTCCAGAACATCCTTGACTTGTTCACTGAAGCAGATGAGAGGATGGGCCCTACACACACCATCTGCAAGACCGAGGTCCTCTACCAACCTTACCTTGTTCTACAACTCTCCCTCCAACAATAAAGATTCACAGCAAGACCTAGGACAATGTGGACCACTTCTATTATGTCAGGAGCTTCTTCTCAGCTAAGGCAGACATCAGTGATGAAATTCACCAACACCTTCAATGCACCGGCACAGCCTTTTGTCAATGGAGGAAAAACATGTTTGAAGATGGAACAAAACTCATGGCAAAATAGCCAGTAAAGATCCCCACCTTCCTTTATGCTTGTAACACCAGAACTACCTACAGAAGGCACCTCAAGACACTGGCAAGATACCATAAACACTATCTTTGCAAGCAAACTGATGTTAGTGTCCTCTCCCAGGCCAACATCCACAGTATTGAGCACCTAATTATGCCCAATTGGCTCAGTTGGGCAGGACAGGTCAATCACATCCCTGACATCAGACTCCTGAACAGACACTCTATTCTGTCACAGGAAGAGATTATGAGACAAAAAGATACAAGGATGTGCTCAAAACCTCCTTGAGAAAATGTAATCTCTCCATTGACTCTCTGGAACATCTGGCCCATGACTGCTCAAAGTGGAGTAGGAGCATTAGGGATAGTGCTGAGAACCTTAAGCCCATGCATCAGAAGCACACAGAAGCCCACTGTAAATGGTAGGAGAATCGCACTACCTCACAAACTGATGAAATTCACCATCACCTTCAATGTCCCGGCAGATTGAGGGAAAGTGTGTTTGAATATCAAGAATTATGGTGAACCAGCCAGCAGGAACCCTCTGCCCCATCTGTGGAAGATTCTGCAGTTCCAATGTTGTTAATAATTTTTAAAATTTTATTTACAACGTGGTAACGGGCCCTTCTGGCCCAACGAGCCCGCGCCACCCATTTTAAACCCAATTAACCTACCTGTACGTCTTTGCAATGTGGGAGGAAACCGGACCACCCAGAGGAAACCCACGCAGATATGGGAGAACATACAAACTCCTTACAGAAAGCAACGGGAATCGTACCCCGATCGCTGGCGCTGTAATAGCGTCATGCTAACCACTACACTACCGTGCCGTACCGTGTTCTTATCAGTCACCTCAGAACTCAAAGAACTACAATGGAAGTAAGTCATCCTTGACCCCAAGGGACTGCCTAAGAAGGTGTAAAAATATTTCCAGAAAAAGATGCTCAAAACTAGAAAGTTAGTGCTAAGGAATTAAAATGTACCTAGGATAGTTTTCTGAAGCAAGATGTAGATGGTCCTATTAGAGAACATAGAACAGCACAGGAACAGGCCCTTCAGCCCACAATGTCTGTGCCATCCACAATGCCAAATTCAACTAATCCCATCTGCCTGCACATGATCCATCCCCTTCCATCCCTAAATGTTCATGTGCCTGTGTAAATGCATCTTAAACATCACCATTGTGTCTACTTCCACCACAACCCAGCAGTGTGTTCCAGGCACCTACAACTCTCTGTGTAAAAACCTGCCCCACACATCTCCTTTAGACATTCCCCTCTCACCTCAAAGTTATTCCCTCTAGTATTTGACATTTCTACCCTGGGAAAGAGACTATCTACCCTATCTATGCCTCTCATAATTTTATAAACTTCTATCAGGTCTCCCCTCAGCCTCCGACACTCCAGAGAAAACAATGCAAGAAGGGGTTACACTTGACCTGCTGTCAGGAAATGAGGCTGGGCAAGTAACTGAAGTGTCAGTGGTGACACTGATGAGTAGCTGGTAAGTAAAGGTATGGTTTACTGTTATTGTTATAATATTTTAAGCAGACTACAGCTAGGTAAGAAAAAATACTTCAGATGGAGGGCAAGGTGATGTGCTGCAGCTGCATGATGTGGGAGCTAGTGGACCCTGCTGTGGTGCATGGTGACCACATCTGCAGTAAGTGCTTGAGGCTGGAGGAACTTTGGCTCAGAACTGATGAGTCGCAGCTTCAAACACTGCGAAGCATCAGGGAGGGAGACAGTTATGTAGATGCTGTGCATTGGGAGGCAGTCACCCCCCCCCCCCCCCCCCCACCATTAGAGCAGGTACTTCTAGGGTCCAGGAGGCAGATAGATGGGTGACTGTCAGGGGAGAGAAAGGGAACAGGCAGATAGTGCAGAGGACCCCGGAGGCTTTTCCCCTCAAAAACAGGTATTCCGCTTTGGATGCTGTTGAGGGGGATGACCTACAGGGATCAAACGGCAGTAGCCAGGTCTCTGGCAATGGGACTGGTCCTGCTGTTCAGAAGGGAAGGGAGGAGAAGAGGAGGGCAATAGCAATAGGGGACTCGATAGTCAGGGGAACAGACAGGAGGTTCTGTGGACATGAGCGAGAATCCTGGATGGTATGTTGCCTCCCAGGTGCCAGAGTCCAGGATGTCTCTGACCAGGTCCACAGCATTCTTGTGCGGGAGGGAAAGCAGCTAGAAGTCGTGGTACATGTTGGTACCAACGACATAGGTAGGAAGAGGGATGAGGTCCTGAAAAGTGAGTTTAGGGAGCTAAGCAGAAGGCAGAAGAACAGGACCTCAAGGTCAGCAATCTCAGGATTACTGCCAGTGCCACATGATAGTGAAGGTAAGGAGGAGATGGCAGGTGAATGCGTGGCTGAGGACTTGGTGCAGGGGGAAAGGTTTTAGATTTTTGGATCATTCGGATCTCTTCTGGGGAAGGTGGGACCTGTATCGATTGGATGGGTTACACCTGAACTCAAGGGAGACCAATATCCTTGCAGACAGGTTTGCTAGTGTGGTTTGGGAGGGTTTAAACTAGTTTGTAAGGGGAAGGGAACCAGAGGGATAGGTCAGTGGAAGAAGTGCATGGAGTAAAGCCAGATCTAACATAGAGAGAGGCTTCGAGGAAGGAGAAGCAGAGTATAGGGTAGAAAAGTAGTAAGGTGGATGGGCTAAAGTGCATTTACTTAAATGCAAGAAGCATCAGGAATAAGGGTGATGAACTGAGAGCTTGGATAAATACATGGGACTATGATATTGTGGCTCTTGCAGAGACTTGGCTGTCACCAGGGCAGGAATGGATACTGAATATTCACAGATTTCAGTGTTTTAAAAGGGATAGGGAGAGGGGCAGAAGAGGAGGAGGGGCGGGATTACTGGTCAGGGATATTATTACAGCTGCGGAAAGGGTGGATAATGTAGCAGGATCCTCGCTAGAGTCAGTATGGGTGGAAGTTAGGAACAAGAAAAGAGAAGTTACTCTACTGGGAGTATTCTATAGGCCCCCTGGTAGCAGCAAGGATATTGAGGAGCAGATTGGGAGGCAGATTTTGGAAAGGTGCAAAAATAACAGGGTTGTTATCATGGGAGACTTCAACTTCCCAAATATTGATTGGCACCTGCTTAGTACCAAAGGTTTAGACAGGGCAGAGGTTGTTAAGTGTGTCCAGGATGGATTCCTGTCACAGTATGTTGACAGGCCGACTAGAGGGAATGCCATATTAGATCTAGTATTAGGTCATGAACTGGGTCAGGTGACAGATCTCTCGGTGGGTGAGCATTTGGGGGACAGTGATCACCGCTCCCTAACCTTTAGCATTGTCATGGACAAGGGTAGAAGCAGAGAGGACAGGAAGATATTTAATTGGGGAAGGGCAAATTATGAGGCTAGAAGGCTAGAACTTGCGAGTGTAAATTGGGATGACATTTTTGAAGGCAAATGTACTATAGAGATGTGGTCGATGTTCAGGGATCTCTTGCAGGATGTTAGAGATAAATTTTTCCCGGTAAGGCAGAGAAGGAATGGCAGGGTGATGAGAGAGGTGGAACAACTAGTTAGGAGGAAGAAGGCAACATACATAAGGTTTAGGCAGCAAGGATCAGATAGGTCTCTTGAGGACTAGAGAGTAGCAGGGAAGGAACTTAAGAAGGGGCTGAGGAGAGCAAGAAGGGGACATGAAAAGGCTTTGGTGAGTAGGGTTAAGGAAAACCCCAAGGCATTTTTCACTTATGTGAAGAGCAGAAGGATGACGAGAGTAAAGGTAGGACCGATTAGGGATAAAGGTGGGAAGATGTGCCTGGAAGCTGTGGAAGCGGGTGAGGTCCTCAATGAATACTTCTCTTCAGTATTCACCAAGGAGTGGGGCCTTGATGACACTGAGGACAGTGTTGGTAAGGTTAATGTTCTAGAGCATGTTGATATCAAGAGAGAGGATGTGTTGGAGCTGTTAGAAAATATTAGGACAGATAAGTCCCCAGGGCCTGACGGAATATTCCCCAGGCTGCTCCGTGAGGCGAGGGAGGAGATTGCTGAGCCTTTGGCTAGGATCTTTGAGTCCTCGTTGTCCATGGGAAAGGTACCAGAGGATTAGAGGGTGGCAAATGTTGTCCCCTTATCAAAAAAGGTAGTAGGGATAGTCCAGGGAATTATAGAGCAGTGAGCCTTACATCTGTGGTGGGCAAACTGTTGGAAAGGATTCTTAGAGAGAGGACCTGTGGGCATTTAGAGAATCATGGACTGATCAGGGACAGCCAGCATGGCTTTGTGAAGAGAAGATCATGTCTCACAGCCTGATAGTGTTCTTTGAGAAGGTGACCAGGCAGATTCATGAGGGTAGTGCAGTAGATGTAGTCTACATGGATTTTAGTAAGGCATTTGACAAGGTTCCACATAGTAGGCTTCTTCAGGAGGTCAGAGGGCATGGGATCCAGGGAAGTCTGGCCATGTGGATTCATAATTGGCTTGCCTGTGGAAAGCAGAGGGTTGTGGTGGAGGGAGTGCATTCAGATTGGAGGGCTCCAGTGGTGGAGGCAGGTACATTGGTCAAATTCAAGAGATTACCAGATAAGCATATGGAGGAAATTAAAATAGACGGATATGTGGGAGGAAGGGGTTAGATAGTCTTAAGCGAGGTTTAAAGGTCGGCACAACATTGTGGGCCAAAGCGCCTGTATTGTGCTGTACTGTTCTATGTTCTATATCAGTGAGAGAGCACTTTGGGACCAGTAACCATAATTCTCTTAGTTTCAAAATAGTCATGGAAAAAGATAGGACTGGTCCTCAAGTTAAAATCCTAAATTGGGGGAAGGTTAATTTCCATGACATCAGACAGGAACTCTCAAAAGTTGATTGGGAGAGGCTGTTTGCACTTAAAGGGACATCTGGCAAGTGGGAGGCTTTCAAAAGTTCAGGGCCAGCATGTTAAAAGGCAAGGCTGGCAAGATTAGAGAACCCTGGAAGAAGAGGGATATTGAGGGTCTGGTCAGGAAAATGGAGGCATATGTCAGGTATATGCAGCTTGAGGCATATAAGGGATGTAAGAGTACACTTAAGAAGGAAATTAGGAGGGCAAAATGGGGCCACGAGATATTCCTGGCAGGTAAGATAAAGGAGAACCCTAAAAGATCGATAAATATATGAAAATAAAAGGGTAGCTAGGGAGAGTCTACATCCCCTTAAGGATCAGTGTGATGATCTATGTGTGAAGCCACAGGAGATGCGTGGTGTCTTAAATTAATATTTCTCACCTGTATTTACTATGGAGAAGGACACGGAAGCGAGTGAATTCAGGGAAGGAACAGTGATAGCCTGGAGCATATCAACATTGCAAAGAAGGAAGTGTTGGAGGTCTTAAAATACATAAAGACGGATAAATCCCCGGGACCTAACCAGATATAGAACATAGAACATTACAGCACAGTACAGGCCCTTCAGCCCACGATGTTGTGCTGACATTTTTTCCTACTCTAAGATCTCTCTAACCTTTCTCTCCCACATGGCCCTCCATTTTGCTTTCATTCATGTGCCTATCTAAGAGTATCTTTACTGTCCCGAATGTACCTGCCTCCACCACCTCTGCCGCAGTGCATTCCATGCACCTACCACTCTTTGTGCAAAAAACTTACCTCTGACATCCCCCTTATACCTTCGTCCAATCACCTTAAAATTATACCCCCTCGTGTTAGTCATTTTCACCCTGGAAAAAAGTTTCTGACTGTCCACTTGATCTATGCCTCTTTTCATCTTGTACACCTCATTCAAGTCACCTCTCATCCTCCTTTGCTGGTAAATCTCCTCTGCATCCTCTCTGAAGCTTCCACATCCTTCCTATAATGAGGTGACCAGAACTGAACACAATACTCCAAGTGTGGTCCAACCAGAGTTCTATAGAGCTACAACATTACCTCACGGCTCTTGAACTCATTAGCCCGACTAATGAAGGCCAACACACCACACGCCTTCTTAACAACCAGATTAACCTGCATGGCAACCTTCAGGGATGTATGGACATGGACCCCAACATCCCTCTGTTCGTCCACACTGCTAAGAGACCTGCCATTAACCTTGTATTCTGCCTTCAAATTCGATCTTCCAAAGTGTATCACTTTACACTTTTGCG
This sequence comes from Pristis pectinata, assembly GCF_009764475.1. Taxonomy (NCBI): domain Eukaryota; kingdom Metazoa; phylum Chordata; class Chondrichthyes; order Rhinopristiformes; family Pristidae; genus Pristis; species Pristis pectinata. Next base: position 63,459,825 of record NC_067413.1, read on the forward strand.
AGTTGAACTCCATCTGCCACTTCTCAGCCCAGGTCTGCATCCTATCAATGTCCTGTTGTAATCTACAGCAACCTTCTACACTATCCACAGCACCACAAACCTTCTACTGGAAGCAAGGGAGGAGATCACTAAGGCCCTGGCAGAGACTTCTGTATCTTTGTTAGCTATGGGTGAGGTACTGGAAGATGGGAGATGGCTAAACTACAGGCCGGTGAGCCTTAGGTCAGTGATGGGGAAGATTTTGGAAGGGATTCTGAGAGACAAGAGACACAAGAGACTGCAGATGTTGGAATCTGCAGTAAAAAATGAGCTGCTGGAGGAACTCAGCAGTTTTGGCAGTATCTGTGGAGGGAAATGGACAGTCAATGATTCAGGTCGAGACGCAGGGTCCAGGTGTAGGGGCTCAACCCCAACCATCGACTGTCCATTTCCCTTCACAGATGTTGCCTGACCTGCTGATTTCCTACAGCAGCTCAGTTTAAGAGACAGGATTTATTTGCATTTGGGAAGGCAAGGACTGGTTAGGAATAGTCAACATGGCTTTGTGCGTGGGAAATCATGTCTCATGGATTTGACTGAGATTTTTGAAGAGGTAACTAAGAAGGCTGAAGAGGGCAGAGAGGTGGACGTTGTCTTCATGGACTTTGACAAGGTTCCACATGGTAGGCTGGTCTGGAAGGCTGGAAGGCACAAGATTCAGGGTGAGCTAGCCAAACACAATACAAAATTGGCTCAATTGTAGGAGGCAGAGTGGAGGGTTGTCTTCCAGAACTGGAGGCCTGTGATCGGCGGTGTACTGCACAGATCGGAGCTGGATCCTGTTGTTTGTCATCTATTCTAACAATTTAGATGAGAATGTAGGTACCATGATAAATAAATATGTGGATGACACCAAAATTGGTGGTGTGGTGGGCAATGAAGAAGGTTATCTAAGGTTACAATAGGATGTAGATCCACTGGGAAAGTGGGCAAGGGAATAGCAGAAGGAATTTAACTCAGACAAGTGTAAAGTGATGCTTTTTGGGAAGTTAAACCAGGGCAGGGCTTACACAGTAAATGACAGGGCTCTGGGGAGTGTTGTTGAACAATGAGACCTAGGGGGTACAAGTAGATAGTTCCCTGAAAGTGGTGACACAGGTAGACAGAGTGGTGAAGAAGGCATATGGCATGCTTGCCTTCATCAGCTGAGGAACTGAGTGCAAGAGTTGGGACATCATGTTAACATTGTACAAAACGCTGGATAGGCTACACTTGGAGTATTGTGTACAGTTCTGGTCACTACACTACAGGAAGGATGTCATTAAGTTAGAAAGGTTGGTAAAGCTGGTATCTGGAATGAGCTGTCAGAGGAGGTGGTGGAGGCAGGAACAGTAACAACATTTAATTGGCATCTGGATAGGTACTTGAATGAGCAAATGCTCCTGGAGGAGGGTCCAGAACAGAAGTGAGAGGCATTTTTTACCAAATCAAATACCTTATTTCATATAAAATCTTGTAAGCTTGGGTGATATTACGCAGCCTATTTTTCAATGCATAAGTTGCAGCTCTCTTGAGTCTATGCCACAGCGTGAACTAATGGACCTTGCTTGGATTGTGGATAATAAAAACTAAAAAACTGCAGGAGCTGGAAAATTTCCTATATTTCTTAATGATCTACAGGAGGCCATTCAGCCCTGTAGCTCTATGCCAGCTCTCAAAACAATCCTCCTTCTCTACTTATTTCTCCGCAATCCACACTCTCACAATGGCCAATAACAACCACTCCCACCCGCCATTCTCCCACAATGTGAAATAAAAACAGAAAATGTCAGAAACACACAGCAAGTCAGGCAGCATCTGTGGAAAGAGAAACAGAGATAAAGCCCTCTGACAGACCCCTTGTGGATAGTTCCTTCTGCTGGATGACTGGCGAATTTCCACTGGACAACATGATTTGATAGTCTTACAGCACCAATTAAAGTCTGAGATAAAACCAGAAGATATTGGAAATAATCAACAGGTGATGCAGCATCTGTGAAAAGATTCTGAAGAAGCGTTTTTGAACTGAAACATAAACTGTTACTTCTTTCCACAGATGCTGTCTGACCTGCTGAGTGTTTCCTACATCTTCTGCTTTTCCTGAGTCAGTGGTAAGAGAAACATAGGGTACAGAACAAGAATGAACTAATAGAAGACAACCAAACCTGTTTCTGTCCTCACTCCCAAAACCAAGATGACAAATCAGTTATTATTGTGACAGCTGATGTATCAGGTGTAAGAGGATTGTCCAGACACTTCCATGACATGGATTCAGGTACTTCCTGAATCCTGGTAGGTCAATTACTTCTCTGTATTTTTCTATAACTGTAACACTATATTCTACATTCTGTTACTGCTTTTCCCTTGTACTACCTCAATGTACTGCTGTGGTGAAATAATCTGTGTGGGTGGCATTCAAAACAGAGTTTTTCATTGTACCTTGGTAGAGGTGACAATAGTAAACCAATTACTGTAAGCCACATCATTACTCATTGTGAATGGAAGTGAAATGTTTTAAGCCATTACATTTGATCATAACCCTGCATAAACCAGCCCACTGGAGTGGGAACCTTCAATGGGTTCGGTTGCCAGGGTGAATTGCTGACCATTATTTGTCAGAGTTGCTAAATTAAAGAAGAAAACAATCTTGTCTTTCAAATCAGTGCTGCATTTCTCCCTCAGATTCCTACCCTCCCTGAATATCTTAGTGTCTACGGCTGTCTGTGACCAATGTACATCCCTGCACCCTTTCTGTTAACCCATGGGTAAAGATATTGTAGTCCTTCGCCTGACTGGCCATTCTGTAGAACATATTTGACAACTGATTGCATTTAAGATCGGAGACCCCTTAAACATGACTGGGCTTTCGCAGCATGCATCGCTTTGCACTTTGCCAAGCCTGCTAGAGGCGAGTGGAGGTGAAGTATACCTGTATTTTTTTAATATCAAAATAAACTTTATTCATAATAAAAGACAAACTATATACAATTATAAAACAGTGCAAGCCTTTACATTCTTGCACAGATCATTCATTAGTGTTACCTTGTTATATAAAAAAACAGCACCGATGCCACATCGGTCCCATATTTACAATATTTAGGGGCTTTCCCGCCTGACCCCGCCCCTCCCTGAAGGAAAGCTGTTTCCAACACCCCAGTCTCCGTCCTTCACAGAAGGGTTGAGTGGGGAAGGTGTATTTTGTGATCTTCAACAATAGCGAGAGACGCGCTTGTTGATGGTAGCTCCCAGCAGTGCGAGAGTCACATTACTGCTGTCTATTCACCAGCAAACCTGCAAAACCACAAGTCTCTTTGTTATTATCCCGTTGCTTTTGTGATGCTAAAAGCTGAACCGAGTCTCAACGGTTTTGCAATTTCGCCCATCCTTCACTTTATACTCAGTGGAATTCAGAGAATGTGGCTCAGAACACCGCGCTCACTTGTTTCTGTGCATTTTAAGTTGTTTTTGACTCCAGTTGCCACAGGCGCTTTATCTCAATCAAACCAAATTAACAACTGCCTGCTGTGAAATAGAACCATTCCAAACCAGTCCATTCTACAGATGTCCAATGGTATCAAAGGGGAGATAAGTGTTTGCTACAACTCACAGTTAGAATCTGAAAATGAAACCTGCGCTCAATCGGCATGGACCGGCTTCTAAATAGCGTAAAAGAATCCCGTCAACCACCATTGACCCCGAGAAAACTTGCTCACCCAGACCCCCTGATGTACGGCCACTGTACACACATACCAATGTCCACACTACCATATCACCAGCGAGACCCAGAGAAACATTCCAACCAAATGAAGCATCACTTCAGTACTGGATTGAACCTGGAGGGATGTTGGGAGGGCAATATGCTGTTCATTATTAATATTTTCTATTGTTCCTCACTCTCAGGGTCGGAACATCCCGTGCTCTTGAAAAACTTGAAAGTGAGCACTAACATTACTGCTTGTGAAAAATCGTCGAGAATGTAAGTGGGGAATAGTGGAGGTGCCAATCCGGAGCACAGATTAATTGACTGGATGACATTGACCCGATGATTCTGTTTCTTCCCAGTTCCCTTCCCCGCCACAGATGCTGCTGGACCGGCTGAGTTCCTCCAGCGCATTGTTTCTTGCTCTCTTTCCACAGATGCTACCTGACCTACTGAGTACTTCCAGCATTCTCTGTTTTTATTTCACATTTCCAGCATCCGCCTTTGGATTAATTGCCCAGTCACGGCGTAAATCTGTGCGTTATTTTGATTGAATAACAATGGCAAAAAAAACCCAAGAATGTTAATTTGTCTTTTATCAGATTTGGAAAATAAATCATTAATGAGAAATAGAAATCTGTCGCATATCTACGACAAGATGTGTATATTGCGCTTTTGGTCAGAGACCTATGATGGGAGCCTTCTGTTTTGTTTCAACCAATTCCCGCCCACCTTTATGTAATTTTTGACTGTCAGTTACATACTCTACAGTCAGATTTTTTGACTTTTTAATGAGGTTCAAGTGGCTCATTATCTGCTTCAGAGAATCTGCAAGTACACAAGGATTAAGTAATACATAGTCTTGATTTTATAAGCTATAATGTGTTCAGAAATGTCAGCATTTCATTAAAATGGTTGAAAACACATTCTCTTCATTTAGCTTACTCTCAGAACACAGGAAGGTAAACCTTGGAGCCCACAGAGCTTTGTTGCAAACCTGGTGTCATTTTAGATGTGGACAGAAATGTTGTGAAGAGGATTCAAGCTTCACTTCTGTTTTTCCCCTCTGAGAATATTACTGTAAACAAACAGCTATAGCATTCTCAGAAAAGCTTAACTCAGACATACAGGTCAGAAAATGCACACTTGCCCTTTGCTCCTATTTAGTCGTGGAATTAAAATTGTCATAACATTTTTATTGAATTATGAAGCACTTCGCCCTGCACACTTCCTTCTCATGATTGTTCAGATAATACACGTTTACATAGAGGATGGATAACTCACATTGAGCCCAATTTGTCTGTAATGATGTTTTTGTTTTACTTGATCCTCTCACCCCACTTCATTTAACTATATTAGAATATCCTTCTGTTCTTTTCTCCATCGTATATTTTTTCTGGCTTTACACATGTTCAGCCAAACATCCTGAGGTATTAACAATTGGTAGCTTCACACATACACATAATAGATTTCTAAAATGGCTAAATAGCTAGTATGTTTGATCATAGATATAACTAGGAACTTACAGCATGATTCTATAGATCATAGGTTATTATTTTATACTAATCTTTAAATAATATTTCATGAAGTTAAATTGTGGTACCAAATCACATCCTAATTTAATATAACATTTGCAAAAGCAAAATATTCTATATGCTGAACTTGGAAGTAACCCCTGGAAGCACAAAAGATGCTGCCCAATACATAAGTCATGCTTTTTCTTTTGCTCTGCTTTCAAGCAAACTTCAGTGAAGTTTGGGAATGTTTCTGTGCTAATGCATTTCCGGTTTAAACAGCTAATTTAAATTACCATACTTCCTAAATAGTTTTGTATTAGTTTCCTGCATGTATTAACATGTGAATAGTCCTGACTTTAGAGCTAATCCTTTTTTAACAACTTCTATGGCATTTTAAAATATATTTCTTTACTTTGCTGTTCATGTTGCACCTCAGCATTCAGAGTCAGAAAGACCCACTGATCTAGTAAATGAATCTAAATCAACATTTTAAGCTCTTTGTCCCATTTATTCATTCTTTTACTTGGCCCTTTCTACTGACTCTTACCAGAGAACAATTTCAGGTACATTAGCCAACCTCTGGTCCTTCATTCAGATGGCTGCTCTTCATATTTTATAGCTGTGTTCTCACTTACCAAGATCATAGATCCAAAAAAGACATTGGTTAGCTCACAAGAGTGGGACCGTGACTAAAGTTCATCCTGTACACTAGTGTTACTAACACCAACTATAGAATCTCAACTGTTGTCACGGTAGAGTTTAGTTAACTTGTCATGGTCCAAGGGATTAGATCTGGGACCCTCTGATCTGCATGGCTCGACTGCTCTATTTATAATTCAGCAAATCTGCCAAATGGGCTTCAAGTTGCATTGCTTATCAGCATCTCAAATAGTGATTTCATCCTGGGACTTCACTGAATTTGACCCAGTTTCTGGTAATTCATGAAAATTACCAAACCAATGGGAATTTCTGGCTGAACTCTTCTCCGTAAAGACCTATAAACAGGCAACATAGCAGTTCTTACTCACCGAGGACCCTAAACATATGGGAAAATGGAGACCTCCCTTGAGTATGTTGCTCTTATGTATTTGATAAGTACAAAAGTATTGTTTAGCTTTGTTGGTTTAATAGTTCATGATTTTTTATTGAAGTAAGGTGGCTTAAATTTAGAGTCATGTTAGCTGATTCGCGAGTATAATTGAGCTAACAAAGCCAATACAACAAATCCTGGATAAATTAATTCGTGGGTGGAGGAGTGCTTTAAAAAAAGCATACAAAGGAGAAATTACTGAACAGGTGGGAGAATATCAGCCACTAGTTGTACCATCCTCCCCACATTCAGTTTCATTCAATCAATGGAAGCCAATGTGTAGAGGTGTATTCAGTTGGCAACTATTATTCTTATGCACACTTGTTTAGCTCTGCTGAACAACTTTTATTTCAATTTCCACCCTGGAACACATCAGATTTTCTCCATAGCCTTTTATAGGTGCTGCTTAAATGGAAACTGTACTGTTGTTATAGCCGTGGCTGGAGCCTGTGACCTGAAGGATCTGAGGGTCAACAAAATGCAAAACCTGCCAGACATGATCGTCCAGTGCTTTTGACCATCAAGCATAAACAATTGGAGACACAAGAGACTGCAGATTCTGGAGCCTGGAGCAAAAAAATTCCACCTGGGTAGTCTTCAACCCGACGGCATGAACATTGAATTCTCCAACATCCCGTTAACTGCTCCCCCTTTCCCTTTTTTTCTCTCCTCCTGAACTACCCAAGTTTTCCTTCGATCACCCCAGCCCCATCACCCTCTTTCCCCTCCTCCACCCACTCTATCTGCCTATCACCCACACACTCCTTCCACCGGTTCCCTCCCCCACTGTTCCCATCTGCCCTCCCCATCTCCTTCACAATCCCATGCCCCACCTTCCTCTCCTATCGGACTCCATCATCTTCAGTACTTTGTTGCCTCCTCCTATCACCTTCTGTCGCTATTTCCACTCTCCCCTCCTCCATCTGCTCTCCTCACCTGGATCCACCTGTCACGTGCCAGCTCTTGCTCCATCCCTTCCCTCCACCCTCTTATGCTGGTCTTCTCCCCTCTATCTTTCAGTCCAGATGAAGAGTCTTAAACTTAAACATCAACTGTCTATTTCCCTCCATTGATGCTGCCTGACCCACTGAGTTCCTCCAGTATCTTGTTTTTTGAAGCATAAAGTATTTCCCAAGCAAGGCTGGATACTATAGACTACTATTCTGGTTCAGTGGCACTACTCTTCACGAGTTCAAGCCCCACATGAGATTTTAACACAAGCTGCAGCCCGATACTTCAGGACATGAAAGACATCAGGTAAATGCAAGTCCCTTTGTTTCTTCAGTCTGGCTGAATCCTTGGACTTTTTCTATAACCAAGTAGCAGTCTTACTCCATCATTGTGGAGTCATAATCTATGATTGCGAGCTCACATTGCAACTTTTCATATGCTGCTGATTTAGTATTGCCAGCACTCTGAAATCCACCCAGAAACTAGTGTGTACCAGTAACTTACAGTGGCACCTGCTACTGTAAAATGATACATTTCCAGAAAAAAATAATTAAGGCTTCAAGTAACACAACATGGCATTAAACCATGGTATTAACAACTTTTTATAAGGGCAATTTCAATCCATTCTCAAAGCAGTTGAGCAATAAATATTGTGCACGTTTTGTAAATCTTTCTTATAATCATCTAAAATTATATCCCAGAGATGCTAAAGAGGCTAAGATTTGAAAGAAACACCAGGAACAGTGTGTATTAAATGACAGATTCTATCCCACCTCTTCATAATAATGTCTTTCTTTTTCATTGTTGTTTTAGAGAAGTGATCTCATCATGTCACTTATCACCTTCCTTTAAACCTGACCTCAGGTGCCAGTTTCCAGATGTACTTGCTGGGCTCCATAGTAAAATGCAAGCACAAATGCATGAGAATGACTTCCCATCTTTATTTTGCAGAAGCATGTGGTTCTCTCTGGGTCCAAATGTTTTCAATCGGGAGTGCAGCCCCAGGCATGAGAACTACAAGGTCAGATACATTCTGCAACATAAAAGGAACTTCAGCTATTTTCTCAGTCTGCCAGCAAGAAAGAAACTGCAAATAACTGCAGCACCCTTGGGCTAGGGAGGGGAGAATCAGCCAGGATTCCTGCTCTCAATTCAAATGCACTGGTGTAAGGTCCTCCATGCTCTGTACCATCAAAGGAAGTACGTTTACTCCCCAAATCAAGAAAACATTCTTATTAATATATTTGAAAACACTGAACAACCTTTCCTGTTGTTTTAGCATTACAGAAGCATATAGCTCAAAATGAGGTCTTTAGGTCCATAGTTTTTGAAAGGACTATCAAATTAGTGGCACTCCCCTACACTTTTCCCCATTGTCCTGCAATTTCCTAAGATCAAATATTTATTTAATTCCTTTTAAGGAGTTGCTCTTGAATCTCCTTCCTCTACTGTCTCTTTCAGGCAGTATATTGTAGATCTCTCCATATAAAATAGTCTCATTTCACTTCAGTCTCCCTTGAGAGTGTGGCTCTCCACTGTCAGGATGGACATATAATGCAACTGCCTTTATATCATTATACCCTCATTGATACACATTTCCTTTTCTATAGTTAGCTACAGTATTTTTTCTTCCAGTACTTTCTCCTCCTTTCATACATAGCCACTGAAGTCTGTTGCATACATTTCTTTATTCTGTTTTCAGTAAATCACCAGAGGTGGAATCTTGCTGCCAAGACCAGTATTTTATTGTCCAAACCAAACTGGGTTTGGACTTGGTGGTCTGCTGGATCAGTTCAGGAAGCCTGAGAGTTTAACTGGACTTGTGTATAGACCATATGGCAAAGATTGTCTATCTATAACTGATTTAGTTCATTAATATCTCTGAAGGATATCAGTGAACCAAATGAGTTTTTAATGACATTGCAATGGTTTCATGGTCACCATTATTATTACAGCTTTTTATTTGGACTTAAATTCCCTCGTGACTGTGGTGAGATTCAAGCTCAATATCCAGGCCTCTGTGTACAATTCCCTAACTTAACTATGCTTCAGCACCCCCATGAGGTTTTATGAGACAACCATTTCACTGAATCAGAGGTGAAATTAATACCAATAAACTAAGGGTGACATTTTGTATTTTCCACTTGGTATTTGTGTGAAAGCAAAGCCCTTTACAATCCCTGCTATACTATTCACCTGTGGAGGGATATCCTTAAGCTTCATGTATCATCACCCATCTGCCACGTACACATTTTTAGAAATATGAGCCTTGAGAATACCTAGAGCCCTTTCAACTATAAGGTGGTGTTGCATTGACCCTAGTCTTGTTCTCATATGACGTCTACAAATATGCACCTTCCAAATGAGATAACTGGATACCATTTAGTAGTGGGATCAGTTATAGTTTAGAGATAGTAAGCATGACTATAGTTATTATCACAACTGAGATCAACTAACACAGCATGGACCAGAGATCAGAACTGATACTGTATGCCTCATTTTCACACTGAACATCATGCTAATGTTAATTCAAGAAGCTCAATGTTTTTTTTCTAATAAAAGGAACATTAATGGCTCTGGGATTAAGATTATGTCAATGAATACAATTTATATCTCAGGTGCCTTTCTCATTTACCACTCTTCACCTGCAAGCCTTGATAAGGGAATAAATACAAGACTCATGATACTGCCTGTAATAAATATTTATAGTTCCAAACTGCACATGGGTTGAAAAATAAAACAGATGACTGTTACTGTTTACAGTTCTAAAGTCTGACAGTGTTCACCTACACAGATTGGAAATACATTTGTGTTTCACATTAAATTGAATTTATAATGGCACATCAAGAAGCTGAATGAACAGCATTAATACAACTCTATTTGAAAGAGATTAGATATAGGAAGCAGCTAGGCTGAGTGGTACAAATAAAGTAACTTCACAAACTAGCAAGTTCATGTGAACTGAAACAGGATACAATTTACTCAAGACTTATCTTTTGTAGTTATCAGCCAGACCATTTGTTCTCGATCTTAGTGTTTATTGTAGACACAAAAACATGCATACATTTGTGCCAACCAATGGCGATAGGTGCTGGACTTCCTCATCTCTTGAGAACGATGGCTACTTTGGGTAAGAAAATGTGGGGCACACATGGAATGATGCTTTAACACAAAACAATTCATTCAGAAGAGTTGAAGGAAAATTATAAACTATATTGGTTGCCAAGTCACTAAACCACAAAAAAAACTTCCCTCTGTCTCGCTTGGGTTTATCAAGTGTTCAGCCAAATGACACAGATCAGAATGTTCCAGGTCTGATCAGCAGTCTGTGCAAAATCAGCTGATCTCAAGTGGAGCATCATTAATGCCTCAACAAGAGGCTTCAGTACCCCTGGGAGAAGATGGGCGGGGGAGGGGGGGTGGGAAATCACCCAGGATTCCCTGTCAGAAAACTGTTCAGTAACTGCTGCCAAAAAACACATGGTAGTTCGTGATTGATGTTCAGCTGCAATGCCTCCAGAGATGAATAGCAGAGCAATCTAGCAAGTCTTAAATAGCAAACATGTATGAAATACAAGGTGTTACCCTAGGTTTAGTGGCAGTAATCTTGTCTCTGGCTCAGGTTATGGGTTCACATTCAGCCATGAACACCTTAGTACATTCATTAGTTTGACACTTGTGTACAACACCGAGGGAATGCTGCACTGTCAAAGATGCTTTGTTGATGTGGCTTTAGCCAACGCCCGCTCAGCTTTAAATGCACACAAAACATCAAGCATTATTTCATAAGCTTTTCTCGGTGCATTATCTATCCCTCAAGAGTGAGACCTGAGATGACCTTTTGACCTAGAAGTGAGGTATTATCAACTGAACCACAGCTAACATCATTCATTCAAATTCTTATTTATTTTCCTTTCCATCTCTTCTATGTCCCAGGGCAAATACTCCAAAAGTGCAGGTTACCCTTCACTTCTTTGTCCAACTGACCAGCCTTCATATAACTCCAGAAGGTGAGTGTCGTCACCTTCTTTATTTGTGGAGTGAATCACTGGAACACAGCGACTGATCTGCCAAGGGGCACTTTTGTAGTCAGCTCACTTACGAGAGATCAGATTTCAGGTAAAAGTAAAATAAAAGACATTAAAATAGTTAGTTAATTTCAGCAGTCCAAATGATGTTTTCTTCATCAATTGCCCAGTGACCAAACATTATCACCTTGCACTTCAGGGTTATGTAATCAAAACATGGGCAAACAGCCAGAAGCAGACTGCTCACCAAATACAACCACTGCTTGTGGATGGCAGATTTAACCAAATTCAGCAGTACCCCAGCAGGTTCTTTCACCACATCTTCTACAATTCAAATTTAGCAGCACCTTAAACTTTTAGGAGATGCTTTAAATCTTAATTCCCTGGGGAACAGTTTCTCATTGCAAATATCAGCTTTGTTCTATTTTTCATTTGGGCTTCATTAGCAGTTGCAGATTACACTTGTTGGCTTTCATTTGAAGAAATCATATCTGCATATTTAACATACAGGTTTTGTGGAAGGTGACCCAGCAGTAGGATATTCCCTCTTTCCCAAAACAGATTAAGCTCCTTCTTAAAGAACAGTTTTGAAGTAATCTCTGCCAACCATCCTGCTTCTCTATGCAATCAGTCTTTGTGATGCTCAGATTCTATAGTGCACAGCAAGAAAGAGGTTGTTGTTATGATATCCAATGATCTAGGTCTGGATGCAATCCTAGGACTTGTATTTACTACAGATAAGTCAATGATTGAATTGACTGCTGTACATTGACCCTCATGAAGTATTGGCAACACTTTCTACTAATAAAGCAATTTGATTCAGCTTTGAGAATACAGCCTGCATTGTACTCCAATTATGAAACCATTACCAAGTACAGACACAGAAACTTTGAATTTGCTTTGGGGCAGTTTCCTTTAACAATAAAAACCCTAATCATACAAGGATGACCTAATTGTTGCTGATAATATGCAAATATTAAGCAAGCAAGGATTGGTCTCATCAACAGTGCCATGAATCCATTTGACCAAGAAACAGTGGCATGAGTCAATCAAATCTCATATTTATCATGTGGGATGTGGTTTGATGATCTGATACACTGTACAGTGAATCAGAGTCCAATGCATTGTACAGTGAATCAGAGTCCTGCAGTTGTGGATCTTATTGTAAAAATATCCTCAGTAAGAAGCTTTAAAATTAGAGATGCTGTGTTCACAAGGCAAAAATCCAGATAAAGAGTCTTGACCCAAAGTATTGACCGCCCATTTCCCTCTACTGATGCTGCCTGACCTGCTGAATTGCTCCAGCAGTTTGTTTTTTGCTGCATATTGAATAGCTGAATATGCTCTTACTTCAAGTGGGGAGGAACAACCTTTACGTAAAACTGGGCAACAGGGCTCCACATTCCACTTTGGTTCCATGGGCACTGATGACCATTGATTTCCACAACCATGTGGTCATTATTCACATTTTAACACAGCAAGATTTTTCATGTCAGGATCCTGGCAGATTATCTTCTCCCCCAACTAACAGTCAGAGGCCAAATGTAAAAAGCCCTAATGCTAATTCAATTAAAGATAGGTACATCAGGGCCACACTTGGAACTTTCCCTATGTTGACTAATTCATTGGATGGCAGGACTGCCATACAAGAGATTAAAGCAACTAGGTTTGTATTGGAGTTTTAAAGAATGAAAAGAGATCCAATTGAAACTTACTAAATTCTGACATAGTTAGATAGGCTGGATGTGGGATGTTCCCCTTGGCTAGAGTGTCTAGAACATGGAATCAGTTTCAGATTATGAAGATTTTGGATGAAATGAGAAATTTCATATCCAAGGAGGAACGTGAGCCCATGGATTTTCTTACCACAAAAGGGTTGTAGAGACAAAATCATTGAATATATTTAAGGAGGTAGATTCACTTCTAAATGTAAAAGACATCAAACAGTATGGGGAGAGAGTAGGAATATAGCATTAGATAATCAAACATGATCAAATTGATATGACAGAGCAGGATCAAAAAGGCCAAATGGCCTATTCTATGTTTATTTAGCTCAGAAAAGAGCACCTTTGTACACCAACGTCTGTAACTAAGCAAGGATGACAGATCTTTTAGCTCCAGTCCGTGAATGCACAAGGTAATTCCTGCATTACAGGTGTATACAAGTACAAATTGTTCATGTTAATAAGATTGCTACACCAATTTAAGTCAGGGATGAAAGTGCTTTAAGATCCATTGATGTGCATCCTACTAATAACCCATAACACTCATCATCCAGTTATATTCTCAACATCTCTCATTTCAAGGCCACCTTGTAGATTATTATTTACTATCATCGTAATTTAGTACAGAAACCAGATTAAGTCCCAATTTATACTGAAACCACCCCCCCCCCCCCCACCTTTATAACAAAGTCGATCAGCAGTAATATCGGAACACTGCTTAGATAATTTAAATTCCAAACAAACTGGGATTATTTGATGAGGTGTGATGTTGACCACAATATACTGGAACACTCCCAACATGAACTCATTACAACTGTACTTTGTGTCAAACCACCCATTGCATATTTGATCAGTGCACTCCACTTGCTAGTTTAGGTCATTTTTTAAAAAAGTTTTATTTACAGCGTGGTAACAGGCCCTTCTGGTCCAACAAGTCCACGCTGCCCATTTTAAACCCAATTAACCTACCCGTACATCTTTGCAATGTGGGAGGAAACCGGAGCACCCGGAAGAAACCCACGCAGACACGGGAGAACGTACAGACAGCAACGGGAATCAAACCCCGATCGCTGGCACTGTAATAGCGTCGCACTAGCTGCTACGCTACCGTGTCGCCATCCATCTTCATCCCTGTTATTATTGGTCAGAGCCCCTTCCACTCAGCTTCTCCCAAAAGCAATAAAGTCCTCCATTATAGAGAAAAAAATGAAACAATTAGGAAGGAATAAAGTAATTTATTATTTTTAAATCAAAATTGGGTACATTGTGAAACTGCATTCTGATGCCCCCACCTTGTAATTAGGAAGTGAGAAGAACCCTGCCTGCAGAATCCAGTGGCAAGGCAAAGAGGAATACTGCAGCTTTAGTCAGTCTTTACAGGCCTTTGCATCCTGATTCGTCAATAAGGCAAAACATCAATGCAAAATGGACCAGGTTCATATAGTACAGTCTACACTCATTTTTCACAATTTCAGATGATCAGTGATGAAAACTGTACAAATACCTTCTAGGTTGAAGGGTTAAAAATAATATCTAGATTAAAAGTAGGACACTCTACTTTTTTTTTTAAAAAGTTACAGATTTATGATTAATTTTCATCAGGAAATATACTTCCACACAGTATTGACAACCAACTATAAAAAGATGTGAATTGAATTACACCAGCAATGAAATTCAAATTAGGACCGCTTCAGAGACTGTCATTTTTACAGTGTGTTAATTCAGCTGCCTTTCAAATGTCAATCATTAACAGCATGTCAGGACTTCAGCATCACTGGTATAATAAATTATACAAAAAAAAAGTCACAGAATTAAGACTGCATCCCATACATACTGTTCATGATTCTTTAGGAGGTACAGATATGGAGACCGGATTCCTTTTTTAAAAGTCAGTTTCAGAATCTACAGCTGGATCTTTGACTGAACCCAGCCCACCACATTAGGACCTCAAGAAAACAAACTACAGGATACATCCTCAAGAGGTAGGGTACAATTCCAGCACTGGCACTATGGTAGTGGGGATGAAGATGAGGGAGGTGGACCAACTCCTGCTGCAAATTTTAGCAGCAGCCCACAGGCAAATGAAAGAAATGCTTCAATTGTTGCTCCTACTTTTAGTAAAGAAGGGGGTTCTCACCCGACTACATGAATCCTCAAGCAACCTTAGGACCTCTGTAGCCTCATTCCCATAACTTGATAGTTGTGTCAAAAGTGGAACAGGGGCCAATTTGCATGAACATGCTTCATATGAAAAATCTCCAACCTATGCAAAATATCATAATCCTTTCTCCAATGCACAGTACTACCTGAAGAAAGTTTACATTAGTTTTACTATTTTACCAGCTCTTAAATGCAAGAGTTAGCAAAATCAAAAGCATCACAATTCATGCATTTACCTGCTCAGAATATAGAAAAGTGTATAGGAGTACAAGAAATACTAACTGAGTAAAATATATATTGGAGGTAAGGGAGAAGGAAATGACAACAGTTTAAATAATCTTAAATGCTCTTCAGCTAAAAGGAAATCACAAAATTCAGCTGAAAGACCTTCATCCAGGGCTCAATGTTGTGATTTTAAAAAAAACTAGCCATTGAAACAAGAATACTCTACAATTTCCAAGTCTTGTTTTGTTTTCTTTTGTATCCCACCATCCTCTAAATAATGGCATTGCAGAGTACATTATTTCTGCTTCTGGGATTTAGCCTAGAAGAAAGGCTTTTCTCCAATAACTAGAGGGTCAGCAGTTAAGTTTAGTATTTTTAAAAAGAATTTGGTGAATATTATTAGCAGGGCTTCATGTTGGGGACCCAGCAGTACTGCAAAACTGGAGGAGGAATCTGAATGCAACAGGGCCTGGTCTTTGGGATAAGGTGCATTGTCAGGCTGACAGAAACCAAAACCGGCACCGGGATGGCTAAATAATATATTCACTAGTCTAAGCCTCCTAGCAAATTTAGGTGATATATTTAAACTTTTGTCCTGATGTTCTGCACAGCTTCTCCCATGCTCCCACCATAACTCAAGTAAACAGCATATCATAACAGGAGTTTAGGAAAGGCCTCTTGGAACCTCAATTATGTAACAGCAGTTTTAGAAACAAAACATCCTTCACTTAAAAGTCAGTCTCAACTTGATGAGTTACAAGCTAGAAAATTTAGAACGCACAATGGCACAGCCATCATAGATGACTTTCAAACATCTCCACCCTGCATTCGAATATCTCAAGACATTGAACAATGGAAGATGACAAACTGACAATACACAAGCTCCATTAACAAATCATCCAGACCTCACAATACCAGTCTTAAAGGCAATATTCCAGGAAGGTACAGCAACTGCATCATTATTGGAGGGCTGACCCAGACATCTGGTTCAGTGCCACTAAACACACAAGCAAAACCAAATTAATCAATGCAGGTGATGTACATTCAAGACTTGTGCTAAATTTAGAGTTTAGCCAGGCCAGCCATAAAACACAAAATATTGGTGATCAGGGACCCAAAACATTCTGGGCTGGTTCTGGTCTCACCCTCTCCATTGGTCATCTCTTCTTGTGCAGATGTAGCCTTACAGTTGGGCAAGTATGGCAGCCATAAAACAGCACCACACCAATGAATGGGAGCCACAAGTAAAGCAATGTTGCAGGAGTAAGGAATGCCTGTGTGCAGGTTCTGCTGTGACTACTGGAATCTGAAAAGACAAAAAAAAGTCTGCACAACAAGCAGTTGCTGCAGACCAATAAAGTTCTGTTCCCCAGGTCCATGGTCGATTGCCTTACACTGAAATAAAGACTGAAGGAATAATCAAAACTCAGTTTAGAAACAAGCCCCAGTGACAATACATAATTATATAAAAAAAACTTATTCTAAACAATGCACGAGCCACATCATTTTTCCATGCAGGAATGATAAAGAGTGATAAGGCAGCTCTGTATATCTAAATATTGCACAGACTGAAAGTAAAGAATCACATAATCATGGGAAATTCTCACATTATCAACAACTACAAAACAAAGATTTATCTATCTATAGTAGTCATGAGTTCATCAGTCTCCATGTGAGCAATTTGTTAAGACAATTCTGTGATAGGAAGCCAAGTTTTGGGATTCCCTTGTGCAAATAAGAAGGCATCATGCTGCATAAAGCATCTGTTTTTCCATATGGAACAAGCTTTTCCTGTAGTGTTCTTCTTCCCTCAGGTCAGTTTGACAGCCAGAATGGGTAGGATCTAAGCCATTGGCTTGGACTGGGATTCCATTTCCGCAGCTCGTTTCAGCGCAACATCCACCAGCAGCTGAAGCCACTGAAATCTTGAATTGAGATCCGGAGGAGTGGGTGGAGGAGTGTTAAATAGTCCACTCTGGTGGGGTGGGTTTGACCCAATTTGAACAGCATCTTTGGAGCATCCAGGATTGGTATTCACCAAGCCTGCACTTGACAAAAGATCCATTTTAGACATTCCCTCTATGCCGGTAGGTGGGCAGTAGTGTAAAGGCACATCATTCGGTGTCGAGACGGTAGTGTGGCATATGACTGAAGGTCTTGGCAGGAATGCTCCTGCAGAAGAGGTGCTACATGGAGAGGTCTCCCCATTATCTGGGCAGGAGCTTGTGGATCCAAATGATCTTTCGTCAAGGTCTGGGACAAAACTGCTTGATGTCACCGACGTCTGAACGTGGGTATGCTCCATGCTCTTACTCCCACGACGAGAGATAGTGAAGTTATTGGGATCTTTGCCATCCTTCCTCAGCATATCTGGCAGCAGTCTGCGGCGTGCATTAATGAACCAGTTACAGACCTGGAATGCAGCAGAGGATAATCAGGTTGTGTACAACTTAACTCCACAACAAGAGGCCATCAAAAGTGCAGCACACCAAAAACATATCCAAAAATCTAATATGAAAACCATAAACAAATGAACATAATGCTTCTTGTAACATTATATTCATTTTCAATCTGCCAAGCTACTTCCTTGTAAACAGATAAACACTTTAGAGTCAGAGCACAGAAACAGGCCCGTCGGCCAACTGGTCCCATGCCAACCAAGATTCCCATCTAAGCTAGTACCATTTTCCCATGTTTGGCCCATATCCCTCTAAACCTTTTCAATCCATTAAAGAAGTAAATTTGGAAATCCAAACTCGCAAGGGATCAAGTCAGAGAACATAAAAATCAAATAAACTACAGATGCTGGAAATCTGAAATAAAAAACAAAAATTGCTGGGAACACTCAGCAGCTAAATCAATAATTCCGTTTCTTTCCACAGATGCTGCCTGACCAACAAGTCTGTTTTTTCATAACTGGATCTCATGTTTTAACCCAACCTCCAAAGTTCACTTTCTTGAAGCATTACTTTCCCTACCCACTGTGTGCAATTATTTCTTATCCCATTATGAAAACAAACTGAGGTACAACTCAGATCTTAAATTCAGCCATCAAGCCGATACCACATTTTAATATAGAAACAGTTTAATGCAGCCCAGCCCAAGGCACAAATGTTACAAGATAAACAAAACTGTCAAAGTCTCTATTTCCAGGTGCTGCATCCATTTTCAGTCCCATCCTGTCAGGGCCACTGGAGGCCTTAGACCAAAGTTCTAGCCTTATGACAGAACAGCCTGCTCGTAGAAAACTTTCTGATACAGGGAACTTCCACGTCAGTAACTTAGGGCATGATTGCAATCTTGAAATATAAATATGAATGGCGCAACAGTCTTTCTGACCATTTCTCATCTAGCAAAAAGATGGCCTTTCTCACCTCCAGAAACACTCTTACACAAATGAGGGGTAGAAGGGTGTATTGGCAAATTTGCAGACAACAAAGGTTGGTGGTGTGGTGGATGGCGTAGCGGAGTGTCAAAGATTGCAGAGGGACACTGATAGGATACAGAGCTGGGCTGGACAAGTGGCAGATGGAGTTCAATCTGGAGAAGTGTGAGGTGGTACACTTTGGAAGGACAAACTCCAAGGTGGAGTACAAGGTTAATGGTAGGATTCTGGGTAGTGTTGAGGAGCAGAGGGATCTGGGGATTCATATCCACAGATCCCTGAAAGTTGCCTCACATGTGGATAGGGTAGTTAAGAAAGCTTATGGAGTGATAGCTTTCATAAGTTGTGGGATCGAGTTTAAGAGCCGTGAGGTAATGATTCAGCTCTACAAAGCTCTGGTTAGGCCACACTGTGGTACTGTGTCCAGTTCTGATCACCTCATTATGGGAAGGATGTGGAAGCGTTGGAAAGGGTGCAGAGGAGATTTACCAGGATGCTGCCTGGTTTAGAGGGCATGCATTATGAGGAGAGACTAAGGGAGCTAGGGCTTTACTCTTTGGAGAGGAGGAGGATGAGAGGAGACATGATAGAGGTGTATAAAATATTAAGAGGAATAGGCAGAGTGGACAGCCAGCACCTCTTTCCCAGGGCACCAATGCTCAATACAAGAGGACATGGCTTTAAAGTAATGGGTGGGAAGTTCAAGGGAGATAGAGGAAGGTTTTTTTTACCCAGAGAGTGGTTGGGGCATGGAATGCGCTGCCTGGGGCAGTGGTGGAGGCAGGTACATTGGTCAAATTCAAGAGATTACTAGATAAGCATATGGAGGAATTTAAAATAGAGGGATATGTGGGAGGGAGGGGTTAGATAGTCTTAGGTGAGGTTTAACGGTCAGCACAACATTGTGGGCCAAAGGGCCTGTATTGTACTGTACTGTTCTATGTTCAAATCAAGTTTGGATGTCTGGCATGGGAAGCAAAAACTGCTGCATCCGTGTATCAGCGACTAAGCCACATTGTTGCTTCATGTACTTCAACCCACATTTCAGTGCATTAAACTAGACCAAGGAATATTTTGATTCTTGAATAGTAAGTTCTATTTCCCAGTATGAAGATCCATTTTTTTAATATTTCAGTAGAGACTTAAGGAAAATTAAATCACTTTCAAAAAGCCAGCATAGGCACAATGTACTAAATGTGTTTTAAGGTCATTAAGTTTACATAATCCAACTAAATTTTAGCAAATGCTGATTTTTTTTTGTAAAAGTCCATAATCACATGAAGCATTACTCCACTTAGAAACCAAAAAAGAGCAGATATTCAGCAGAATATTTGTATTGTAATACACAAGCTAAAGACTCAAGAAAATCCATGTTTTGTATTTTAATATCATCAAAATGGTTTCATACTCTCCTGCTGAAAATATCTGCTGTCTCTCAGATGTATCAGCTAACACTCTAGAGTTATACCAGCAGCACAGTGCATAGCTCATGGCAGTGCTGCCTCACAGCTCAGTGACCTGGGTTCACTCCTGACCTCCAGTGTTATCTGTGAGGAGTTTAGCGCCTTCTCCGTGACTATGTGTGTGCTTTCTCACACATCCCAAAGATATGCAGGTTCACAGTCTGGGAAGAGCTGATGGGAATGTGCAGGAAAAAATATTAATAGTGTTTGATGACCAGCATGGACTCAGGGGACTGAAGGACCTGTTTCTGTATGACCATGTAGAGTGCTTGGTATAGAAACTCAGAATGAGATTACTCTACATAGCAACCAGCCTAACAAATTATACATAGTCTAGTGTGGATGATAAATGGGAGGTTTAAAATGCCTAGAAACTGACATCTTTACACAAAGAATCCACCTGAGTTACAGAGAATGGTTTTGAGCAGGCATTAGGAACATTTAGTTCAATGGAAGGCTCCATAATAAAATCCATATTTTGCTCTCAGCACCACCACGTTTCAGTATGACACAAGGGGAAAAAAAATGTTTTCCCTCTTTTTGTCTGCTTTGATAGCTTCAGCAATTAAATCTAAACTGCTTTTCCTTGAACTCTTCTAATTGGACACACTTAATCTGGTACTTGATTTGGGGATGGAGGGAGTCCTGGGACAGGGGATCTGCTCAGTAACAGCAATGCTCAAGCAGAGATCTTTGACCTTCATGGATCAACTGCCCCTCTTTATGGAATTAGTATACTCGTCCCCATTGGAAGATCTAATGAAAGAGGCTTTTGTTTGTTACACCCTACTCTTAGGACCCTGTAGGAACAGGAGGCAAGTAATTATTTATTTATAACATCACCCGCAGTCACTGCAACATAGCAGCACTGCTGTCACACTGAGTGCACCGCATCAGTGTTACAATGCCTAGAGATAACCCAAATTGCTCTTTATCAATCAGTGAGCAACATGTGTTCAATTCAAATTTTACTACTGCATTCAATGCATCAAAAACAAACCCAGTTGAAGTCACCACACACCAAACTCAAAAACACCGAAATGTTAAAACATCTTCTCCATCCAGTCACAGACTGCAGAAGTGTTTGTTCACTATCAAGTAATTTAAATGCCTTTTTGTGCTTGAGGGACACAATTATACCATAAAGCAGTATCACAATGCTTCCAAGTTGTTTCTGGCTGTGCATGGCTGAATTTAAAGCCATCATTTCCTGCAATAGACTACTCCCCAAACCAGACCAAAGAAGTTCATCTTCTTGTAAATATCTAGAGCACTATATTTTTCACCTCACTTCTCCACTCACCAAAATAGAGAATGCATATTCAATAAATGTGTCTCCATCAACTCAATGGTTAAATTTACCTAGTTGAAAACTGATCACTAGAGGATTTTGCAATCTTTGAATCAAGTCTGTGAACAACCAGTTAATTACAGGTGGAACTACACCAGGGCAGTAAAACTGGCCACAGGGACTGACAGGTAAAACTGGCTCAAGCCCTCACATATACACACGCATGCTATGCAAAGACAAGTTTTCAGCTCTGATGCTCTCTCACAATAGAACAGTTGCAAGCTTTTCTCTCTCTATCGAAGCTCACATACAAAAGAACTGTTAAATGCAAAAGTAATTGGTGATGTTCAAAGTGCGTAGGAATGGCGCACCTAGACAGCCTTTTCTAGAGAAAAGTTACAGAGTAGGTATTCTATCTTTATTTTGTTGTACTAAAATTGTACAAAAAAGCAGCAGACCTCAGATAAATTTAGAACAAGCTGTTTTTGATCTAATGTGGGCAGCACTCAAGTTAACATTGCAGGAAATACTAATTTTAGGTTCAGAGTGTTACAGTACATAGAATGTAACAAATAAACAAATGTCAATCTATTATTTAAGAAAGGAAGGGAGAGAGAAAACGGGGAAATCTACAGACCAGTTAACTGATATTAGTAGTAGGGAAATGCATTAATTTGTTAAGATAGTGGTAACAGGACACTTAGAAAATTATAAAATTGGACAGTCAACATGGATTCACAAAAGGGCAGTCCATGTTTGACAAATCAATTTTTTAGGTTGCAATTACAGAATACATAGGGAGAACCAGTGGATATGTTGTATTGGACTTTCAAAAAGGCCTTTGATAAAATGCTGCACAAGAGCACATGGAATTGGAGGGTAGAGAAGGATTGGCTAATTAAATACAAAACAATAAAGACAGAAACAGGTCAATTTTAGATTGGTAGGCCATCATTAGTGGAGTTTTATGGGGATCAGTACTGGGGGCCCACTTCTCACAATCAGTGTGGCTGACTTGTATCACGGGTCCAGGCATAATATCTCTATTTTCAATAATGATGCAAAGCTAAGTGGCAATGCAAGTTGAGAGGAGGATGCAAGACAACTTCATGGGGGACAGTGGTTGGCCAGAACTGGCTAGGCCAAAGGGCCTGTATCCATGCTGTATTCCTCTCTGACTCTAACTGAAAGGATAAGGCAGATGGAAATAGATGCAAGGTCATCCAATTTGGCAGGAGGCAATTTGAGAGACTGAAAGGTACTGGTGATCAGAGGGTTTAAAAGGGCGAATCCAAGGATACTGGGTTGGTGCAGGTAAGTGGTGGCAAAAGTAAAAAAGTCATGCCAGCAAAATAAAGTCCAAGAGGGGCCAATGGTCTACTCATGCTTATACTTGTATGCTTACATAAGGCTCTGCATTTTGATCAACTGTGTCTTTCACGTACAGGAAGGCATTGAACTTCTTGGTAGCTCATTTTCAGTAAAGCAGACAAAGAAAAAAATTGAACTGACCTATTCAGATCAACCAATTCTCATAATAGGTTTGGCTCTACATAGTTTTTTTCTTTCAAAAATGATTTAAAGTCAGGTTACACACAGGTGGTTAAGGACGTTTTTGGAAAGAATTTATTCTTTGCTATATTAATAAAACCAGACCAGATTGCCACAGTGCCAGGCACCACAGCTGCCTGTCTGTTTATACTGCTTCAATGCTGGTGTTCTCAGATACAGCTTGAACTTTAATCTTCAGTGTAATATTAACCTCCAGCATCTCAGCTCACCCCCACACGAAATTCTTTCTCCATTGAGGGTACCAAAGCTGAACCACACATCAGGGTAACTATTACATCCTGTAATTTTGAAGTTGCTTGCACTGTTCTACCATTCAAAACCCAGCAGTGTTCTTTCAGCATCATGCAGAAAGACCTTCGTGATATTTCAAGCACTAGAGATTCACATGCATTGCTAATGGGGAAGAGGTTTTGTCATTCTTTTTGTACCTGCCCATATTCTCCAGCTTCAGTTTATGGTCCTTGAAGATCAACTTCATAGCCTTGCCTCCCCCTGGGCCTCACACCGATTGATCCATCAATGTTCCAGGAATATTCTTCCAATGGACTTTTTGTGCCTATCACTGCTTAAACTTACCCACAGCCATTTAGGTCCTATCTAATAGAAAACTCGTTATAACAGCCTCTGCTTATCCCCAACTCTTTCTCAAAGGCAGTCCTCAAGACTTCTCTTAAACCAAACTTTCAGCCACCCATTACACTCCTTTGATGCACCCTAGAAAGTTGCCTCACTACACAAGTTGTCATTATGGAAATTATATCAAAGGTATTTAAATATCAAATTACTGTTCTAAAAAGCAACATGACTACATAGGGCCAAAGCAGATTGTTTTTAGTAATATGTAAAATGAGTGGAAACTAGAGCATGATTTCAATTTGGAAAACAAGTGCAATTTTGAGTATAATTGTGCTCAAAATGCTCACTCTTAAAGTGGGAAATCTACTTTGAAGTTTAAGGTTTACAAAGATGGGCCTGGGAAGTGTGAAGGAATATTACTTGCACACAATGTAGGTCAGTGGTGCCCAAGTTTTGCTTGGAGGGCCACTTTCAGGTTGCAGCTGAAGAGCACAGGCCAAAATTGTTGCCCAGCAATTCTGGCAGCTGAAAAAGGATACAGGGCTCATTTGATTATACCTGTGCAAAAGTTTGGACAAGGTGCACAAGAATACTGAAACAAGTCTGAAGTGAAGCTGTGGCCCACTGTCACATTAGTAAATGGATCTGTGAAACATTCTGGATAGAATAATACTAAATGAATAACAAATATACTAAAGATCTTTTACCATGCACTGATAACTGGGAATAATTACATCTGATCACCATACTAGTAGTATTCACCTACATATTCATCCTGCATCTCAATGGCCTAAAACTAGATACTTATATTCTATGACACTAATACAACTCACCAATATTGTGGCTTTCAAAAATTACACAAATTCCATTTACACATCACCTGTGCTCACCAACCCACTCCAATTCTAGTCTAATATACCATCTTAATTTAAAATTCTCATCCTGGTTTTCAGTTTTCACCAGGGTTTTCCCTTTCCCCATCTCAATAATCTCATCCAGCCCCATCACCCTCCAAAATCTCTCTACTCCTCTAATTGTGGTCTTAATCACCCTCTAATGTAATTGGTCTGCCATTAACTGCTGAGGACATGAACTCGACTGCTCAAAATCTTTTCATACCACTCCACCTTCTTAAAAACAATCCTCAAGTCCTACCCATTTCCTACAAACTTTTCTTCATCAATATATCACCTAACTGACCTTGGGTTAATTATTTCGTTGGATAATGAAAACAATCCAAGGCACCATCATAGGAATGTTGTGTTATAGGTAATAAATCAATGGAAATATTGCTGTAGCCTCCTGCAACACCTCTAAGTACACAGAATCTCCAATTTCTATTTATGGGAGTTCTTTAGGAGACCTACTGTGTTATTGGTAGGATTTGAGGATTGTTTTCAAAAAGGTAGAGTGGTATGAAAAGAATTTGATTTCAGTATTACAACTTATCCAGATTTTATGATCACAATGTAGTTTATTTCTATCACTGACAAAGCAGGAATTTATTGTCCATCCCCTCCCTGCTTGACCCCTAAATTTAGTGGCTTGCTAAGCCATTTTCAAAAGCCAGATAAAGATTCAACGACATTACTAGGTCTGGAATTACTTATAAGTACGAATAGAACTGGCAAATTTCCTCAAATGGGTGTAGCATACAGTGAGAGGGACAGTTAATAGAATGCAAGGAGGGCAGAATGGACACAAAATGGCAGGTTAAATTTAATAGAGAGAAATGCAATCCAATAGATATTGTCAGACAATAGAATGAGAAACAACATAGTCAAAGTGGAATGGTTTTAAAGGACGAGCAGGGATATAGAGACCAGAGGATATGAATGCACAAATATTTGACAGTGGCAGGACATTTTAAGAAAGTGGTAATACTCAGACTCTTAGGTATGGTGTACAAAAGCAGGTAAGTTACATGGATCCTTGTAAAACTGGTTAGGCCACAATTAGAGCTCATATCCAATTCAACTCACCACACTCTAGAAAGGATTCAAAGATCATTATATATATGGGTGCAACAAATACATAATAATGAGTCCATGGATGATGGATTTCTGTTACATCCTCAGACTGGAAAAGCTAAAGTTGTTCTTGAAGCAAAAAAGGTTAAAAAAGGAGATTTGACGGAGAGAATCAGCTCCCATTGTTCAATGACTCAAAGACCAAGGGACACAGATTCAGAGCAACACACAAGATTTGGAGTATATGAGCAAAAACAAAAAATAAATCAGTAATTATGATCTGGAACTCACTGCTTTTAAGTGGTGGAATGGAGTCATCAGGACTTCAAAGATTTTTTTGAAAAATATGACAGAAGATAATCTGCTGAGCTATGTGGAAATGGGGGGGGGGGGGGGTGGGGGGGGGGGGGAGGGGTGTTAGAGACTAACTGAATTGCTCTAAAAAAAAGGCTGGCACATAGTTGATGGCCAATTGGACACCTTCTGTGCCAAACAATTCTTGGATTTAATTTCCCCCCAAGAAGCCACTATACCTTCAAAGGTGAAAGTACTTGCCCACAATCTTCAACAGCACATTCTTTGTTACTTGCCCTCAACATCAATATCCAATGTGAATGAGCAGAAGTCAATCACTTAGTATCGAACAAGTTATGTCAACGCTGCAGCTTCGTCCTTGCTTCAATGTTGATGGGACTTGTTCAATGAACATTGTCTAGGTTGTTTCTAGCTGGCATCTCAGGTCCTACACACCACTGCCTCTGTATAATCCACAAAGCTACTGACACTATTGCCTCACAGCTCCAGAGACCTGGGTTCAATTCTGGCCTTGGGTGCTACCTGTGTGGAGTTTAGACATTCGCCTAGTGACTGCATAGGTTTCCCTGGGCACTTCAGTTTCCTTTCACATTCCAAAGATGTGGCAGGTTGATAGATTAATTGACCACTTGAAATTGCCCCTAGTTTGGAGGTAAGTGATAGGATATGAAGGTAGATGATAGAAATGATGGGGAGGGGAGAAGAGATGGGTAAATAGGTTGCTGGGAAAATTAATGAGGGAATGGGGTTGCTTTGTGAGCCAGCATAGATATGATGGGCCAAACTGCCTTTTTTTTAAAAATGCTGTAAAGGAAATATGAAAAAAAAACTCAAAGGGGAGCCAAATCAGAAGGGTTGCATCTGGTTGTAATTGCAGCAGTTCACAAGATACTCCACACCCTTCAGGAAGAAAATCTGCTTAATTGGCACTGGAGTCAGGAACCACTTACTCCATCATTGACAGAGTGTCACTGCAGTAGCTTACAATGCTCACTTTGACTGCATCTCCCAGCTCGGCAACTTCCACTAGCTCAAGTGCAGCAACATCATAAATTCATAGCCAGCAGGCTTCCCTTTTACTAACCAATCCGATATGGACCATACAACCATCGGTGTCATTTAGCCAACATCCTCAAACTCTTACCAGATACTCTGCCCCACACACCCACCCCCCCCAAGTCACCACACAACCTGGTGCTTCAAAAGGCAGCCCACTCCAATTAGTCAAGGAGTAATACAGCACAGATACAGGCCTTTCGGCCCAATGAGTCCATGCCAACATGGTGCTAACTCAGCTAGTCCCAATTTCCTTTGTTTGGCCCATATCCCTTTAAGCCCCACCCCTCCATGTACCCATCCAAATGCTACTTAAATGATACCATTGTACCTGCCTCAACCACTTCCTCTGGCAGCTTGTTCCATATACTCACCACCCTCTGTGTGAAAAAGTTGCCCCTCAGGTCTGTCTTAAATCTTTCCCCTCTCACCCCAAATCTGTGCCCCCTTGCTTTGGACTCCCCTACCCTGGAGAAAGGATTTTATAAAGTTCTACAAGGTCACCCCTCATTCTCCTATGTTCCAAGGAATAAAGACCTAGCCTGGCCAACCTCTCCCTACAACTCAAGCCCTCTAGTCCTGGCAACATCCTTTTAAATCTTTTCTGTACTCTTTCCAGATTACCATGTCTTTCCTATAACAGGGCGACCAAAACTATACACAGTACTCCAATTGCAGCCTCACCAACAACTTGTACAACTGCAGCATAACGTCCCAACTCCTTTATTCAATACCCTGACTGAAGGCCAGC
Source organism: Pristis pectinata (assembly GCF_009764475.1). Classification (NCBI taxonomy): domain Eukaryota; kingdom Metazoa; phylum Chordata; class Chondrichthyes; order Rhinopristiformes; family Pristidae; genus Pristis; species Pristis pectinata. The sequence goes on from NC_067413.1 coordinate 63,487,617, forward strand.
ATCCCAAATGCCTTTTTCACCACCCTGTCTACCTGTGATGCCACTTTCAACAAACTATGCACTTGTACTCCTAGGTCCCTCTTGTTCCATTACACTCCCTAGTGCCCTACCATTCATAGTACAAGTCCTACCACGTTTGACTTTCCAAAATGCATCACTTCACACTTATCTGTATTGAGACCCAGTTTTTTAAGAATCAGCTCAGCAATTAATGCAAGAACAAATGTGTTTTTAAAAAAAAACAGATGGCACATTGACTTCACCCAATCAGCCCTGCCCTCCACACACACTACCCCAGCCTCCATAACCCTCATTTAGTTATGCTGCCCTGTAAAGTTGAGCCCGTACATGTCTGGATTCTACAAGTTTCATATCCTGTATAGACCATGGTAAAGCTGGCCCTGCACTGAGCACTCAAGTATGAGGCGATACTCGACTACTCATTGGCTGGAGCATATAATTAAATAGCTTATCAGCTAAAAGAGACAAACAAGTTAAAAATCCAGGATGATAATAGACAAATACTTCTTGAGTGTTCCAGGTAGAACTGCAAAATTTGTTGATTTGATTTGTACCACTTAATTCAAAGTCCTCAAACGCATACAAACACATCGCCCGACTGCATTATTTAACAGAGACCCATACCGCAATTCTACAATCACTAGGAGCAGCTGACATCAACAATTTGTAGAATGGCAGTTCCAGCATTGGGGGGGGGTGAAAGGGGAACTAACAAGAACTAGATATTGCAGACATGTTAATCCTGGCCGATGTCTTTTGCAGCTCGGGAAGTGTTTTGACTCACTCACCTGCAGTACAGATAGCTGTGCCTGCCTCGACAGTTGGGTTTTCTCCTGTTCAGACGGATACGCCTTATAGCGATGCTCGTAACAACCAATCCCTCAGAATCCGTACAGACTCCTTAGGCAAGTTCCCCCGTCTCCGCCGCTTCCCTGAATGAGAGAGGTCAAGAGGGACCTCCAGACTCTCATCTTCATCAGTTCGCTGCCGCACACCGGCCCCATTGCTGCGAAGAAGTAAGGTGTTAAAATGGCACGCTGGCATGAGAGGAGAATCAGATCAATAGAAACCCGCCTTGCAGCAGTGCCCCGACACGTATACCCTTAACACATTCAGTGCCTCCTTGAATCAGAGTCGGGAGTTAGATAGCCCGTTGTTATTGTACATAAAAATAGTCTACATTTTAATTCCTGCGAATTTTGACTGAAAATGACTGATCTAACACCACAGCCTCCTAGACCGGGTCCTATTACTTACCAAGGGAAGAGAGCTGATCCACACGTTGCCCGGTGCTTTTGAATTGGGAAAATACAAGTTTTCGAAAACAAAAACAAATTATGTAATTGCCTGGAGGTATCGTCTAGAGACTCCAACATGCTCGAACTGTTCATGGCTGAGAGACGGGAATGGTTAAATAAAGCATGAGCGGGCCCTCACTGTCCTCAAACTACCCCGTGAACCTCCGAGACTTTTCAATTAAGCAACAAATCCTCTGAAGCTCGGCCCCCGTTCAGGGAAACCTCTGGTTGGCTGAGTTTGAATTGAACCCGATCGGACTGTCAGTTTGTAAAGTGATACATGCTCTTTCCTAGCGCTTACAGCAGCCATTATCTGCTTGATCCAGAACAAAAGAACAGAAATTTCCAAAATAACTCGTGCTTCTCCATGCTGCCTTAGCACCAAGTCCCAAAGGAACGGGCACACCAGGGACAGAGTTATCCTTGGGATAATATGTGTTCCATTTTACACATTCTACCTGATCAGTTTTGAAAATCAAAATCAAACATTGTGGCCTCGCCAAACACGTGTTGCTAACTTATGTCACACTAAATGGAAACACGAATTCGAATAGTACCTAACATCCATCCTGACTTGGGACACTATCCTCGTTAAGTCTTAAGAGTACTGTAGCAGTAAAAACGATTAAGAGAGAAATAATTCAAAAAATTTCAACACAAAGGAAAAATAAACTCTCAGCATTCTTTGTTAAAAAGGATTTTAAAGCCCCCTTTCCGCCCCCCCCCCCCCCCGTTACCTAAATGATAGTTTTGCTTACAAAATACCACTGAAACAGACAGCAAAGATAGTGCACACTGGGACCTGTCACAAACATTCTTTTACTTGGCTATAGTTCAAGAGGAGGGGAGGGGGAGTGAAAAGCTTTACATTCCGACATATATTCAGAACAGGATAACAAAAAAAAACTTCAGGAACCAATATACAAAACAATATACATGTAATGTATCCGATCCCACACAATTCTAAACATACTTTACAAAATCGTGACTGAATCTGCCGCAGTCTTGTCCTTTGAAATTCGAAGTACTGACTTTAATTGAGTAAATGGACCGGGAAAACAAAAGTACGTTATGCACGGTTGAGTGTTTAATAAGCGGAGGCTTTGCAGACTAACAGAAAATAACCGTCCTTGTAAATCATTTCCCAGATACCGCCCACGTACAATAGGGATTTTTCTGAAAGTTGTTTCTATGCTTGGCCTTCGACTCATTTCGGAAAAGAAATGCATCACCGAGTGTTGTATGAGCTCACTCTGCCTTCCAATCGATAGGAAATTCCCCTAACCTGCAAAGCTCAAAAGCCCCTGGGATCCATTGCACTTATAACTTTTTTTTAAAAAAAAGAGTATCACGGTACAGGGGAAACACGATTAATCAGTCCAGGTTGAACATCGTCATGTGAAACTTTTCATTGATAGTGCAAGCTTTGTCACAGGAAAAAGTTTTTTTTCCACGAGGTGAAACCCCAAACAAAGCATTTAAACTCTCACCACCCTCCTCCTTCCAAAAGGCACATTTCCTAATTCTCTCTCGGTAACTGATCGATTACACCGCCAGCCCCTCCATACCTCAACTTCCAAAAGAAAAGATAATTAAAATGTTGAATTAAATAACAAAAAAAAAGCCCGGATAGACGACGGAATGGTTCAAGAAGGAAATGAACACGACTTGACAACGTGCCAGCAGCGTGCACGAAGTAACACGACTTTCACCTACCTTTCTTAGCTTTCATCCTGTTCCACAAGTGTCATCTCCAGGCAAACCAGGGGGTGGGGAGGAGGAAAACAGCCAATAAATCAAAACAATCTTTTCCAACAAGTTTCCAAGTTTAAAAACAGGGAGCGATGCAGGGAAAAAAAATATCGTTTTTTTACTATAGAGAAAAGCCAACTTCTTTTGAGTGTCGACGTGCGCGGACGGTGGGTGCTCCTGCTCGCTCTACCCCAGTGTGTTGCTTGCTGGAGGAGTCAAACAAAAGGTAAACACATCGCTGCTACCTGGCGCTCGGAAGCACTCGGCTCCGCTCGGCTCGGCTCGCCGTGCTGACTGCCTCCACGGGAGCTGACAGCTCTCTCTGACAGCTGCTGCTTCGGCCCTGGATCCGCCCCCAAAACTAAGGCTGTGGCGGTGCAAAAGAGAGCAAAATCTCCTCTCTGACATCAGCACAACCCCATTCAAAAAAAAGTTACTATTTGCATACTGTGTTGCAATCCAATCCAGACTTGTTTTTTAGTACTTCTTGGAAAAGTTTTGTTTTCCTTATAGACGAAATTTGACACGGGGAGGGGGGTAGTTGGTCGTTTCTGGAGCTCGTTACAAGTAAATCAAATGAAACTGTTCATAATTGAAGTGCTTGTTGTTTCTTTGTGCTTCGCTGGTTAATATCCGGCGAGGGCAGTGTAGCGAGACGCTTAGATGACGGTTGGCCAAACTCCCCCATTGAGCAGGGAAAAGAATTTTTTTAAGTTTTATTTTAAGTGGATGGGGTTAAATATTAAACTTGGCAGCGCCGCCGATGCTCCTTGATAAAGCAGCTCCTATTGTTTTATTTTTTTTGTAAAGAAAATGTTTTAAAGTTTATACAGCACATGTTTGCTTCACTTCCGCACTTGCCCACTCTTTTGTTTCCACATGTTGCACTGGCTCGACATTGTGCTTTGTGGTCCATTGATCTGCGAGTTAATCAAAATCGTTTCCAAACTTGTTTTTTAACCGATGCATTTGGCCGATCATTAAAGTAAAAATAGCGGATGTAATTTCACAAATGTTGCCATAATTTTCGGAGTAAAGGATCTTGGAAATGTGCTAATGGGCCAATACTGCACTATGCATGGAACCGATGCTCAATCATTGCACCACATGGAAAAGAGGTGAATTCGTCTGTTTGCTATTAAAATATTCCCGAGTCCACATCTTCAGCAATGGGATCTGGTGTATTTTTAAACTCAGGAAATCTCATTTATTGTCTCCTTTTAAAAGTTAATCAAGAGCAGAATATTTTAGGGTTTTCCTGAGCCTTTTCCAAGATGAGATGTTGAGATTTTGTGAAACTGGATGCACCCCAAAAAAAAGTCCAAATCGGACGAGGAGAGAGACAAAAGGCAAAATCCAATTTTAACCATAACTGTCAGTGCCAAACAGCTTGATGCGAACAAAAACCTATTTGCATTTACCAGTTCATGTCATTTGTGATTGAATAGCTCCTGGATAGTTCCTCGTTATCTTGCCCCATACAAAACCGGTTGTGAGTGTTGAGAATGCCACAAAGAAGCCGACAATGGGGTGCTTGATCCTATTGTTCTCTGAAAATTAGGTTGTTTTCAACAATTGTCACACCTTCATCAGTAATTCTTAGGCAGAATGAGAACTGTTAACGTATTACTGTTACTCCAATTGCATCAACCGAGGTGTTGCTTATTTAAACGTCCCCTGACAAATGGTTAAAAGTTTCAAACATTCAGCAGAAGTGGGTAAAACACGGCATGGCATAAAGGCATAAATTATATAAACTTGAAATCCCCAGATTTAAATTAGATGATTTTGATTTGGATATTTTCAGTTGGTTTATGTGTTTAGGTGAGTATGTATGTTCAACTAAAAAAAATTGCTATAGATCCTGTCCCTAATCCAACATGAATAAAGAGCAAAAGTAGCAGGAACAGGACTAGTCCAATCGGCCCCTCAAGCCTGCTTCTCCATTCCGTACACATCTTATTCAATCTTTCACAGGGAAATGTTGGACCTCACCTCCAGAAAACTTCTTGCAGGTGTGGAGTGAGTCTTCATGGCTAATGGGAAACTTTTCAGTCTATGGCAACTACAGTCCAAAACCAAGGACACCTGAACCTCAGCAGACAATTTGCACATGGTTGGAGAGCAAATTCCGAGTCATCATCAGCTCATTCACTGAAGCATGTGAGAGAATCTTGTACTCTTAGGATCTCGTACTCAACATCCTAAGGCAAAAGTCCTTTACCAACCTGATTCTGGTGCACAAACTACCCTCTGACAATAAAGATTCAAGGCAAGACCATGAAAAATATGGACTACTTTCCCATATGTCAGGAGCTACCCCTCTGCAAAAGGCCGACATCAATGATGGAATTCATCATCACTTTCAATATGCCAGCATGGCCTTTGGTTGATGGAGGAAAAGGGTATTTTAAGATCAAGACCTCAGATCTGACACAAAACATTACACACCCATAGGAATCAAAGGATATGATGATTGGCAACAATCTAGACCTTAGATACAGGATCAGTCACAATCTTATTGAATGACAGAGCAGGCATGAGATTACTCCTGCTTCTGTTTCTTAAAAAAAGGGAAACCATAGTGGTGATTCAGGGAAGGAGGAAACCTATAAATGAAGGCATATAAAATAGAATAGGAAGAGTACGATGGCATGAGGGTCGGGGATAGAGTTAGGCAATAATGACCTTTGGATGCTGTCCATTCATCAGTTTTTATACATTTCTGAATTAGATGTTAGTCATCTAAATGCATAATTAGAAGTTCATTGTCAGAGAGCAAAAAGCGAAAAAAAAAACAGTGCAGGTCAGGCAGTGTCTGAAGGGAGAGAAACAGAGCTAACATTTCAGGTCAATGCTCTTTCATTAGAACGTGGAAAAGTTAGGAGATGTTGTAAATTGCAATGGAGGGAGAGGTGTGAAGAGGACAAATAAAAAGTTTGATAGAGAGGACACCATGGGAGATTAAATGATGCAAATGATAGTGGTGCTGACTGACAGAGGGTGTTGAAAGGTTGCTATTTGCAGGTAATCTGTCTGGAGATGTGAATAGAAGAAGACAAATGAGTTCAAAAGAGAGGTGAGAAAACAAAGCTGAATATCTGAACCAAAAACATATGCTGGAAATACCCAGTTAGGCAGAATAGCTGAGGAATTGCTTGGACTGCCACTTATGCCTGCCTTTCAGAAGTAAGCAGGTTTACCTTAAGATCTTATCTTATCTTACCTTAACTTCATTTTAAATCTTATCTCACCTTAACTTCAGACTAAATGAATTCCCACTGTTAACACCATAGGCTGTGATATGAAATGCTGGAATTTTAGAACAAGTGCCCATTTCAACAATAGTGTTAGACACTTTCTCTTTAGACATTCCCTCAGGATTGAGGAGAATTTGCTTCCCCTCCAGTTCTGTGGACTGATGACTCCTATGTGGGATCAACAGACTGCCACAGGTATTGCTCGCTGGGGCAGGTGAATGGGTTGTTTGGAATGTTGTGACTTCCTTCCACTGTTTTGCATGACCTCTGAATACTCCTATAGAAAATCAAGGCACTTGGTGCCTTCGTGGATGGTACATTTCAGGCAATCACAGGCCAGGGGTGCCTATAAACTGGTGAGGATGTTATCTTTTTTCAAGGAGACTTCGAGAATATTTTTGATTATGTTTAATCTGTACTCCTGGAAATTTCTTGCTGTGACAAACCTCAGAGTACAGTGATTGTTTCAGGACTCTGCTGTTGTTTTCTCAGTTGGCCAAAGGAATGTGGGTGCATTGGAGGTGCATTCACTGGGAAGAGGCTCCTGAGGTAATTGCTAATTGGTAATTGGTTTATTACTGTCACATGTACTGAGGTATAGTGAAAAACTTTGTTTTGCATGATATCCATGCAGATCATTTCACCACATGAGTACATTGAGGTAGTATAAGGGGAAAGCAAACAGAATGCTTATGTAGTGTTACATTTACAGAGAAGGTGCACTGCAAGCAGACAATATGGCACAAGGTCATGATGAGGTAGATTGTGAGGTCAAGAGTCCATCTTATCGTACAAGAGGTCTATTCAATAAGTCTTATAACAGCGGGATAGAAGCTGTCCTTGAGCCTGGTGGGACATGCTTTCAGACTTCTGTATCTTCTGTCCTATGGGAGGGGGAGAAGAGAGAATGTCGAGGGTGGGAGGGGTCTTTGATTATGTTGGCTGGGAAAGAGATCCTATTCTTCCAGAATCTCATCCTGGATTTTGGTTGTAAGAAGGTGGGAGCAGGTTGGTAAAGGATCTTTGTTTTGTGATTGTTTAGTCTAAGGTCCATTCTTTTATACACTTCAGTGAGGAAATCAACAATAACTTCGAGGTCAGTCTTCCTATGTCCACATATGCAAGAATCATCCGTGCATTGTAAATTAATAGTTGAAGTTTTGCCTAGAGCTGAAATAACAAAGATTGAACAGATTTCCGTTCACCCTGTAGGTCAACTCCAACCAGTAGGGAAGCTTGTTGAAGCTGAGCTGAGTATTGTAACAAGGATGATTGAAAAGAGGATTGTGAGATAACAAAGCCTTGGTTAACCCCAGTCTGTACTATGATTGGGTTTGTGTTGGACCCAAAGTTAGGATCATGTCTTGCATGTTATCACGTAGCAGACATAAAAGAGTAACGAATATCTGAGGAAGGCAGATGGTATAACTGTCAGTAGGGATTTTGTGAAAGACCTTTATAAGCATGCAGTGACTCCCTATGTCCTTCAACCAGTTTACTTTGCCCGTGATACAACAAACCTCTCCACTCATTTTCCCATGAGTGGGAGGATGGATATTATCAGTTAAGTAAACCTTTAGGTATGCAAGTTATGTAATGACATCATACATGCTGTACAGTTTAGTCACATAAAAGTTGCTTGAACTCAAAAACAAAAATTGAGATCAAAATTAAATGAGATGACATGCCATAAATATAACATTGATTATTTGTTTTATTTTCAAGACAATGGGATATTTTAAATTTTCAGGTTAGACTTTCTATAATGCTTCATATAATTTCTCGCTCAGAAAGCAAACAGACAATAACACTTGTGAACTAAAAAAAACTCAAGAATTTAACATTCCAGTTCCACCCCTCCTTCTCATTCACATGGTTCATGTTCATATTTCTCTGCCCCATGAACTATTTATCTCTGCTTCACAAGATAGTCTATAATCATTCTGTGTGATCAACCCACTGACTGTCAGAGCTACCATAATTATATTTTCTCTTCCTCTCCTTCCTGTATGGTCTCTATTCCATTTCCCCAAATCCTCCCTTTCCGTTGTACTTGCTTTTATGATATCAGCTTCCTCACAAGTGCTTCCCATATGTTCTCTTCTCCCTCAAATGAAGGCTCCCCACTACTAGTGTAGCAGGACCTTCAACAGTGGTTATTGCTGTTTCCAGTTTTCTTCCAGAACTACAGTAGGGTTGTCTTTACCTGATGGATGAGCAGTTTTAATATTCGTCAGCTCATCCTCTTTATTTCCAATTGTTGTACACAATGCCACCTGCAAGTTCACCTTCTCTCCTTTTATCATTCCAAAGAAACTGGCCCCTAGCAATCCTCCAATAATCTCCAACATAGACCCATAAGAAATGGGAACAGGAAGCTATTCAGCCCCTTGAGCCTTCTCTACCACTCAGTAGGATCATGGCTGATCAACATTCCTGCCTTGTCCTCATCACCCCTGATTCTTTGATTGATTAGAGATCTATCTATTTCAGCCTTGAGTATACCCAAGGATTCTACCCCCACAGGTTTCTGTGACAAGGAGTTCTAAGGACTTGCAAACCTCTGAGAGAAGAGATTCTTCATCATTCAAGTCTTAAATGGATGCCTCTTCATCAGAGACCATGCCTTCTGGTTCTGGACTCACTCATTCTCTCAGAACTTATCCTCTAGCCCCCTAAGAATCCTTTATGTTTTAATAAGATTGCCTGTCATTCTTCTAAACTCCAATGAACAGAATCCTTACCTGTTTGACTTCTTCTCATAGAATAATCCCTTCAAACCTGGGATCATCCTAGTTAACCTTCTCTGAAACATCTCCAATGAAATTATATTTTTCCCTTGCAACTGCTCCTCCTCCAACCTCATCTACTGCACTTGGTGCTCTCGATGAGGCCTCCTCTACATTGGCAACACCAAGTATAGGCTAGGCGACCATTTTGTGCAGCTCCTGCACTCTGTCTACAACAATCATCTTGAGCTTCTAGTTGCATGGCATTTCAACTCCCTTGCCCATTCCCACACTCATCTGTTCTCAGCCTTCTCCACTGCCACACTGAGGCCAAATGCAAACTAGAAGAACAACAACTCATATTCCACTTAGATAGCCTACAACCCAATCATATGAACATTAAGTTTTCCAGTTTCAAGTAACCCATAACCCTTGTATTGCTTTCCCACTCCTACCAGTCCACCTAGGTTCTCTCTCCCTTTATTCATCATTCCTATTTCCATCTGCCTATCACCCACGCGCCTATCCATCTGGGTTTCTTCTACCTCAGCCTACCCTTCCCTTCTCCTCCCCCATCTGGTTCCACCTGCCCATCATCCTTCCATTATCTGGTTCCACTTATCACCTACCAGCCTCTTGTCTCTACCTCCCCCCTCCCCTCCTCCATCTGCCCATCATCGCCTGGTTCTACCCACCACCTACCTAGCCCCTGCCTCACCCCTCCCTCTCAACTCTTTATACTGGCTATCATCCCTCTACACTTTCAGTCCTGATGCAGGGTCAGGACCCGAATTATCAACCATCCTTTCCCTCCTCAAATGCCGCTTGACCACTGAGTTGCTCCGTAGTTTGTTTTTTTTTGCTGCAGATTCCAACATCTGCAGTCCCTTGTGCTCTATATTTTTCCCTTAATAGGTGGAGCAAATTTTTTCACAGTAGTCTAAATGCATCAGCTTTTAGCCCCATTAGTGTGGCTAACACTAGTGATGATGACGGTATGTGAATCCTCCTGTATTATTCAGTATTAAAGGGATATTTGTTGTATCTTCTGCTGTGAAAACTAATGCAGTTAAAATAGTCAAATGCTTTCCCTCATCACCTTTCAGGGCAATGGTAGACACAACACTTGTCTTTTCACCTCTTTGCTTCCCACTTTACTGGATCACAAACAATCTTTCCAGTTATGACAGCATTTTCTTTGTGTTTCTTTCAGTTTACTCGAGTGTGTTTGCTGTTCGCTATGTGTCCCCTCTGATGTGGGAAGACCAAAAACAGTTTGGGTGAATGCATTATTGAATGCATCTTCCCAGTCCAAATGAGTGAACCTGAGTTTAATTGTCTATGATCTTTGTACTTGTCATCCTATGCTATTCCAATGAAGGTCAGTAAAAGCTCTAGGCACAGCATTTCATCTTTCAGTTAAATACTATGCAAAATTCTGAACTAATGCTACTTTGAAAACCTACAGCTCATGATCACAGCTCTCATTATTTTTTGGATTTCAGATGCTGGAATTGAAAAACAAAATTTCTGCAAATACTCTGCATGCCAGGCAGTGCTTGTGAAGAGAGTAATCATTTACACTGATGTCTTTTCTTCAGAATCATCTGGCAATAGGTTATTACTAAATAGCTCTTCCTTTCATCCCAAGTAATACCTCATCTGCTGAGAATTTCCAGAACTTTTTACTTCAGCGAGCCAGCATTCTGCATATTTTGTTTTTACTTTAGTGATGATGATAGATTTGCTATTTACACCTCCTCCACTTCAATCTATTGTGCCGTCCCCTGGCCCATTGCCACTTCCTCTGATCTGCTCCATAAACTTTTTCATCATTTAATCTCCTCTGCCTTCCACTTGACCACAGACTTTTCCTTTTGATATTTTCTCCCCAACTTTCCCTATTATGAAATCTTGTCCTTAATATTTCAGAGTTTTTGCAAAAGGATGTTAACTCTGTTTTACCCTTTTTTTTTCTCATCTACTGAAACTACCTGAGTATTTCTATTATTGTCTGTTTTTTAAAATACCCAGACTACCTGCTCCTAGGAACTGCATTGTTTCCTGTTTCAGATGAAGATCTAATACAAGGCATTCCTAAACTCACATGATGGCTCCACTTCATAGGAACTAGTGAAGAGAATGCAGTCTGTTCATGGGACCTATTCATCCTTCATTGCAATCATGTCTTTTCCTCTGTGGAAGAAAGAGAAGCAGGAAAGGTCCAGTTGGCTGTGCCATTTAATTCTGTATTGCCTGATCCTATAACTCAGATCCACTTTACTGCCTGATCTTCATATCTTCTGATTTCATTAGAGTCCAAAGTGTACTTGGTGACTGAGCCTTTGCAGCCTTTTGAGGTTACAGAGAATTCCAAATGTTTACAAAAGCAAAAAAAAAACCTGCAGATGCAAGAAACCAGAAATAAAAACAGAAAATGTTGGAAATACTCAGCAGGTCAGGCAGCTTCTGTGGAGAGAGACAGAGTTAATTTTCAGGTCCATGATCCCTCATCAGTTCTGACTTTGTTGAAACTGTGTGCGAGATGAATACAAGTGGTTGTTAATATTCTTGTACATGTTTAATGTGAGGGACCAAGGCAAGTTTCACCCCTACATGTCTTGTTCTAGATTCCTCTACTGGAAATATTCCATTTAGAGTCATGGAGCTTGTATAGCACAGAAGGGGGCCCTTCTGCCCAATTCATCCAGGGTGACTGTAATGCCCATCTACATTTATCCCATTTGCCAGCATTAACCCCATATCTCTCTGCTCCTTTCCTACCCAAGTACGTGTCCAAATGCTTCTACCACTTTTTCCGGCAGCTCATTACATATAACCACCACCCTCTGTGTGAAAAACTTGCCCTTCGGATTTCTCTAAAAGCATTTGGTATCGGTATTGGTATTGGAATTGGTTTATTATTGTCACTTGTACCGGGGGTACAGTGAAAAACTTGTCTTGCATACCGTTTGTACAAATCAATTCATTACACAGTGCATGGAGGTAGTACAGAGTAAAAACAATAACAGAATACAGAGTAAAGTGTCACAGTTACAGAGGAAGTGCAGCACAAATAGACAATAAGGTGCAAGGTCACAACAAGGTAGATTGTGAGGTCAAGAGTCCATCTCATCGTAAAAGGGAACCATTCAATAGGCTTATAACAGTGGTATAGAAGCTGTCCTTGAGTCTGGTGGTATGTGCCCTCAGGCTCCTGTATCTTCCGCCTGATGGGAGAGGGGAGAAGAGAGAATAGCCTGGGTGGGTGGGGGTCTTTGATTATGCTGGCTGCTTCACCAATGGCAGCGAGAGGTAAAGACAGAGTCCATGGAGGGGAGGTTGGTTTCTGTGACGCACTGAGCTGTGGTCACAACTCTCCACCGTTTCTTGCGGTCCTGGGCAGAGCAGTTGCCATACCAAGCCATGATGCATCCAGACAGGATTCTTCCTGTGGTGCATCCATAAAGAGTGAAATTATGTTTGTGAGACACTGGGGCTATTTTCTTAGAGCAAAGCCAATTTAATGAAAGTTTTAAAGCTGATGGTAGATTTTGATAGGAATAAGATCAACTGACAAACATATTTTCCCTGAGGTTACATACCTAAAAAAGGCTGGTCAATTTAGAGATCTTCTGAAGAGGAGAAAAGTCAGGAGAAAGTTTTTTATTTGGTGTTTATGTAGCAAAAATATGGAACATTTTGCCATAGGGAATGTCTGAGGCAGAAGCCAATAAGTTTTAACAGGAAAGTAAACAAATATTTGATGCAAAGGAAGACAGAAGGCAATAATGTGAGACCCAAAGTAATGGGCTTAGTCTTGGATTGCTTAGACATGGGCGGGGGGGGGGGGGATCAAATGATTACATCTGTGCTGTAAATTTCTATGAAGCTATTCTTTGTCTAATCTGACATTTAATGTCAGTATTTTGAACACGACATATAGTTTTCTCTTAACCCTATTCATGCTTAAGTCATATATTCAAAATTTATCTCTTCTCTTTCCTTTATCTGAATGTCAACAGGCTTTTCCCAAAATTGATATTCCCTTCCAACTTAATTGAATTTACCAACTAGCAGAAATACTTTTTCCCTGATCAAGTTGCTTCCCAATTTAATAACCAATTTGCCCATTTACAACATCTTTATTAGTTTCTCTTTACATTTTAACATTTGTCTATTTTTAGTCTTTCTACTTCTTTCTAAGATTTATTGTTTTGTGTATATTTCATCTCTATTCTGTGCCTGGAGATATGCATTGCTTCTGTTCTACAGTATTTTTCTATCCTAATCACAGAGTCAGACAGCATGGAAACAGGCTCTTCAGCTCTTCAGGTCCACACCAACCGTCAAGCACCTCTAATCTAACACTAATCCATTTTATTCTTCCCACGTTCCCATCAACTCCCCCCATCTCTGTAAAATTCTCCCTCTATGGTCTTCCCTTTATCATTCACATCATTTTCTTCTTTCTCCTTTATAAGGAATACACACAACCCAGGTCTGATCCTGAAGTGATAGATATGGCAGCTTAATCCTGTCTTCATGTGAACAGAGAGGCTGTGGCCTGCTGTTGCCTGCACACACAACTCCTTAGCAGAAAAGGTGGGCTTCAGACCAGACTCCATTCCATTATTTGAAAGTGGAAGGAACTGAGTGATATTTTGTTCGATTGTACTTTGTAAAAAATTGCCTGGTCCCAATTCCATTCTATAGCCTAACAGTGTTGTCAAAATTAGAAGCTTACAATATGGAAAATTCCAGATCTAGAAGTGTTTTAGTTTTCTATTTTAAATAAATATTCTGTGCCTGTGTTTACAAATTAGATAACACTAGTGCTGCCAGAGATGAAGCCAGGGTCAGTGACACATCAATTTGTGAAAAGGTGACTCAGTTGCCTAGAAATTCAATTACACATTTTTTTTGCACTATGCAACTAAGAATTAATAATTTTTGCCTGGAGTGAAACATGATAACAGCCATTGTTTCATGTTGCTGTGGTAATTTGACCTGGTGCTTCTGGGCATGAGTCATCCTGTTTGGGAGTAGTGAGGGAGTGGTGGGGCAGGGGTGTGGGGGGGGGGGGGGGCGGTGGTGAAGAGGACAGAAAATGCCTTGATGTGATTTTTGTTGTAGTGACGTGTGGCATAATATCATTCCCTGTGCAAGGTTCCTTTTGGAAAATGGCAGGTAAATATGAATCATGTTGTTCTTTGGGTGCCGGTTGTGGGAATACTACAACAACACAGTCTCCCAGCACAACATCGGACTGGTTACTGTGTTATTTTTCAGGTCCTCACCCCTTCCATGCACTGATGTCAGTTCACCGCACCCAATCTTCAGGCCAGCCCTGACCTGGTGATCATATGAGTCTCAGGTCCCAATCACCCTGTCCACTTCCCCGACCCGTGATCTTCCCCAATGAAACTGCTGACATTTCATCTACACCTCTTGCAAACTGAAGGTCTCTCAGTTACATTTTCTGTCCTCTTCCCCTCTCCCCCCACCACTTCCAAACAGCTGTCTTTCAAAACCTGCCCCTCCTTCTGCTGTCCCCCACCCATCCCTTCCTTTCTCCAAAGTATCAGGCCTCTATTTGCCTTCACCCCCCCCCCCCCCCACCCCCAACCGCTGGACCTGATTAACTCTGTAAAACACATTCCAAACTACAGGGTTCCTATGTCCCCTCCCATTAGCAGCTGCCCTCCAACCCAACAGCTTCTGGTCATGGCACAGACACGGCCCAGTTGGACCTATTGTAGTCTTCTTGGGTGCAAATGAATTTTCAGTGGAGAATCAACGACTGAAATGTCTGCCGCGCCCCCCCCACCTAGAGCACACCAGAGTTCTTAGGCAAGTTGTTGTTGAGCACAGGTGCACGAAGAAATGCTAATCTCAAATAGAAAAACACATCTTGCATTTCTGGCTGTATATGAAGTGCAGAGAAAAGGTCCTTGACTCTTGTAAACACTTTAATATTAGATCTTGATTGCTTCTCCATCCTTCTGTGCTTCACATGTTGGGACTGAAATGGGACACCAAATGATATTTGCTTTACCTTGACTTCAAGGTGACACCATAGGAAAGATAAAGTCAATTTTACTTTGACTGAATCAAATTAGATTTGGTGTGATATTTGGAACGTGATTACTATGTGTGGAAATAACAACAACTTATATATGCACCTTCTACATAATAAAATATCGCCAAAGGAAATGCTTGCAGGATTGTAAAAACATGAATGCAAGGAATGAGTAAAAACCATTGTGATACATTCATCATTCTGATATTCAAAAATTGTCACACCTCATGATGTCATTTGTACATTTCTTAGAATATCTTTTACCAGTTATTTTAATTCTCAGATTTGATAATTAAATCATTTACAATCATCGCCTTGTCTATATTCTTTAACCTCTTAAAGACATCAATAAGATTAACCCTGAGCCATCTCTTCTGTATTCTGCAGGATCTTTGGAACTTGTTGTAAACATTGCACCCTTTATCAGGGTATCACCAAATTGCTTCATTGCCTGTGAATTAACTTTAAAGTACAATCAGTGTTGTTTTGTAAGCAAATGTGTCCACAAGCAGCAAATAATTTAAACAAACTGGATTGCTTTGGAGGCATTAATTTAAAGGCAAAAATGTTCACCAAGATACTGGGAGAATTTTTGGCCCTTCTCTAAATAGAACTATGTAATTTTTTAAGCCTACTCAAACCATCAGAACACACAGATAGATTCACAGTTCAACATTTTTAAAATTACAATGTTCCTTCTCCGTTCTCTGCTGTCATCGAGGGTGAAATTCAACTTCAGCAGGAATGCAAAGGTAAAATTAGAGACTTGACTGCCAAGAAATCTTTGCAGTTGTAACAAGGCCTAAATCTCGTTTACACTCATTTCCAAGTTGAATGCCACTTCAGTTAACTAGTTAAGAAGGCTCTATTTAAGTGTGAATGCAGAAGAGTGAAATAAAGTTATCACAGGTAAGCCAGGAACTCCAAAATTACATCACTAAAGGGAACTGTTCTAAACAGGAGTTTTGGTTCATCTACAACAGAGCACATTATCAGAAATGTGGGCAAGTATTTAAAACTACAAAATCTACTGTCAGCTCAATATTGTCTTGCTTGAAATACATATGCACACATTTCTGCATTCTTGTTTATTTCCATAATCTGTCTAGATTCATTCTAATTCTGTTCCATTTCCTAATGAATTAGAAGCTCCTTCCATTTTTTAATTACTTTCCTCAGTCCATTGCTAAACTGCATGCTTTAAAAAATAATAGGAGTTAGTTAAGATTACCAAAAATGACAAAGGTTATGAAAATGGAGTGGGAAATGAACATATATATACATCAAACTGTGTCTCAACAGAAGTGACTCAAAACTGTTTGCATATTGCAATGAATTATCTTGACTGTTGCCATATTGTTGTATTGGATTTAAACAATGTTAGCTTCCAAGAAGTTCAGGTGGCTTAAAGGTAAAGCCTCTATAAACTGTATTATGTAGACCATAAAACAAACTATTGGAGGAACTCAGTGGTTCAAGCAGCCTCTGTAGAGGGAACTGCACAGCCAGAATTTCAGGCTGAGAACCTTCATCTGGAATCCCCAGTCTTTTGTGTCTCTGTTATGCAGAGCATTATGGTTACAGGTAAATGTCTTGCTTAGTGGAAGTGGCTGTATCTGTATGTCAGGAATTATAGAAAAAAATACACACCATAGACCTATTTAGAAAAATTTAGCGTTTTTCTTTACACCAATTAAACACAGTGTTGGCAAAATATTTTCTAAGATCAACCATGCATTTTAAGAATATGGCTTTAAAAAATGCAAGTATTATGATCAATAAATTGAACTTATTGAATGCACTGGGTAGCATTGATTTCTATCCTCCTGTATTCTCCTACATCCTTTTGAAATGTAGATGACCTACAGCAGGCACTTCCAAGCACTGTGAGAGGGACCACCAACATTGTCGCTGCAAATCCTTCAAATCCACTGGCTGGATAAGCCAGCCAACTTCACAGTCCTCTTACAGGCCAACATCCCCAGCACTGAGGCCCTAATTACACTCTGTCAGCTCCTTTGGTCAATTCATGTTCAACACTAAACCTCCCAAAATAAAAGACTCACTATTCTGAGCTCTGTCATATGAGGAGATTATCAAGTGGGTGGAGGAAAAGATTCATGGATGTTCACAAAGCCTCCTTGAAAAAATATAACATCCCCACTGACTCTTAGGAATTCCGGGCCTGTGACTGTTCAAAGTGGAGAAGGAGCATTTGGGTTGGCACTGAGAACCTCAAGGCCATGCATCGAAAGCCCAGAGTAAACCAAAGTTACCCACCCCATCCATCCCATCAAGCACCTCCTGACCCACCTGTGGACGTGTCTGCAAGTCTCAGATAGACCTCATCAGTAACCTCAGAACCGGAATGCAAAGAAGTTATCCTCAGCTCTGAGGGACTGCCTAAGATGCATAGGCTACTGGCTGATCACATTTGTTTGTGAATATGTAATAAATCTACTAGTCATTGGCATTATGGGGTGGGGGGGGGCGAAGGTGAAATAAAAAGGGGGCAGTCAATGACTTTGAATGCCTGGGCACTCTTATTACCAATTTAATCCAATTTATTATAGAAACCAAAAGTTGACACATTTTTAAAATTATTTTAAATAACCAAAAAACTGAGTTTGCTAAAATGTGAAAAACACCCCCAGAATGAAATAGAAATAAAAATCAAATCATTCAAATCTTAATTATAATGTCATACACAGCTGGATAGTTTTCTGGAACTTTGGGGCTCACACATAAAAAGGGAGGGCAAATGTCACCTGGCATCTAATCTGACAAAACATCTGATCATCTGCATGGACAAAAAGCATGGTGGTGAAGAGTACCCCTTCAGTCAGATCATTCATTTACAGCCAAGAACTCCCCTACACAGCATGGAAGGGCTGTCCTTGAAATGGTTGCCTGCTACAGAAAAGAGATTATTTAGAGCTCTTAAGGAATGCAAGTACTGGACAAAAATTCTGAAGAAATGTAGTTGGTTGTTTCTGAAGTATAGCCCTAACAGTTCTGTTACTGAAGATTCTGTCCTCGATGGTTTGTTCTATTGAAAACACTCTTGAAAGTATGGTTAATTGTTCATCAATTTAGGCTAAAAGCACTGTCTCATATATTTGAATTTGCTGCCTGTCAACACGATAATGTTAGACTGCTCGCTCTAGCCTTGCAGTTTTCATGATCTGAGACCACATGCTGTGCTTACCAATTCACAGACAAAATAGAATGGACACTGTCCCCTCAATAACACAGTATGTTCATATAAATGCCTTTCAGATTAAAACACCATTTACACTTTGAGGGAATTATCAAACAGAAAACAAGTTTTGTTGCTCACATCCCATAAAATGTTTTCAAACTGCAGGAATATCTTGTTCTTGTATATCAGACATACTTTTTAATTATGACCTTCTAGTTGAAAATCATCAAGTAACAAGACACTACGTCTCAGCTGGCACAAGGTGAAGGACTATAAGCTATAAAATGTTTTAAATAACACACTTATGAATGTGGGACCAGATTAAGACAATGTCAGTCAGCCTAGGAAGGAAGGAAACCAAAACAAGAATTTGTGTAAATTTCATGGGATTAAATGCCTTGAATTTATGAGCTATTGCTTAAGCTTCATACATTGCTTCAGTTTTTTTCCATTTGAGATGCAGAGATCAAAAATGCACAATTCCACTCTGCAGTGAGAGAAGTCACACCCAGCAGCCTCATCCCACAGGATTCCTGGGTCAGGAAATGCTTATCTCACTTAAGTTACCTTTGACATGACAGCCCATGACATCTTGAGCACCTGTTAGTTGGTGGTAGAGGAAAAAAAGCAGTGGAAATTCTGACTGATGATTCTATTCCTTCAGATCCATTCTCTTTCGCTAAATCAGGTTCAGTGTGAGTAATGGACACACCCATCTCCAGAGCAAGCCCCAGAGTAAATTTCTTTGTGCAGGAGACCTGATATCATGGTGTTCTATCTGATTTTCTGTCATCTGCTATCCTTTTCCTCTATTAATCTTCAAGTCCATTCCAATTGCAAGGAAAACCTGATTCCTATTTTCTATTTTTGGGCCTAACCAGCATTATGTTTTGAAAGCATTTTCTGTTTTCATTAAGACCTCCCACATTTCAGTTTTTTTTTCTGATTCCAACATTTTCTCATATCATTGTTCATGCAAACTTTCAGCAAGCCATTGAACCCTTTGAGTCATTTAAAAATTCTTTCATGCTATTAATGCCTTTACCATGCCTCACTGGGATGACCTCCTATGTGATTATACAAATTACTATTGATACAGGTCATTCAATCCATTTGGTCCCTTTGGAGTATCTCAACCCTTCCCCTCACCCCATCACCACCCACCTCACTTTTGGTGAGGTGCCTTTGGATTCACCTCACTTTAACCTATCTATATCCATCATAATGTTATATACTTCAATCATGTCTTCTCTTAACCTCTTCTGCTCCAGGGACACCAGACCTAGCTTCTCCAGTTTTTCCTCATTACTGAACTGTTCCATCACAGCCAACATCCCAGTGAATCTCCTCTGAATCCTCTCCGGCGCTATCACATCCTTCCTATAGCAGGGTGGCCAGAACTGGATGCAGTACTGCAGTACTCCAGCTGAGGTCCAACCAGGTTGTAATAAGTTGGAGTATATCCTTCCTATTTCTGTATTTATTGCCCTGATTAATGAAGGCCAGTATCCCATATGCCTTCCTAACCATGTTATCAACCTGTGTTGCAACCTTCAAAGATCTATGGACATGTACTCCAAGGTCCCTCTATTCCTCAATACTCCCTAAGACCCTACCATTCATGGTTTATTTCCTAGCCTCATTAGTGCTCCCAAATGTATCACATCACATTTGTCTGGATTAAATGCCATCTGCTATTTTTCAGCCCATTTCACCAACACTTTAATATCTCTCTGCAGCCTAAGACTACCTTTCACACTGCCGACAACTTCACCAATCTTCATGGCATCTGCAAACTTACTGATCATGCCATCCACATCCAAGTCATTCACATATATTACATACAGCAAGGATCCCAGCACCAATCCTTGTGGGAGACCACTAATAACAGGCATCTGATCACAAAAACAACCCTTTACCATCACCCCTATTACCAAGCCAATTTGGGATCCAGAAAAACAAACTGCTGGTGGAACTCAGTGGGTCAAGCAGTATCTGTGCAGACAAAGGGATGGTTGATGTTTTGGGTACGAACATTGCATCAATCCTGTCATATAGGACCTTGCTAAATGTCTTACTCAAGTCCATATAAATCACACCTAATTCCCTGCCCTCATCATTACACTTAGTTACCTCTTCAAAGAATTCAACTAAATTAGTCAGACAGGGTTTGCCCTTGACAGGGCCGTGTTGGTTGTTTCTGATTAGTCCCTGCCTTTCTTTGTGATCATTAATCCTCTTCCTCAGAATTTTTTCCAGTATTTTCCCTATCACTGCTGTTAGGCTCACAGGTCTGTTGTTACCAGCCTTTTCCCTGCTGCCTTTATTGAAAAGGGGAACACATGTTTGTTGTCCTCCAGTCATCTGATATCCCATTTGTGTCCAGCAAAGATTTAAAAATCTCAACCAGAGCCCCAACAATCTCTTCCCTTACCTCCCACAGCAGTATGTGATAAATCCCATTTGGTCCTGAGGATTTATCCATCTTTAAGCCCACTAAGGCATTGAGTACCTCCTCTTTATTTATAGAGACTGCACCAGAATTTCACCTACCCCTTCACTGAATCCTCCAACTACAAAGTCTGTTTCCTTTGTGAATACCGATAAAAAGGTATTCACTTAGGACCTCACCTACACTTTATGGCTCTATGCACAGATTGCCCCTAATGGGCCCTACTTTTTCCCTGGTTATTCTTTTGCCCTTAATATAGAATGCCTTTGGATTTACGTTAATCCTGTCTGCCAGTGATATTTTTGTAACCCCTCCTAGCCTTCCTAATTTCCTTTTATGCATCTCCCTACAACTTTTATACTCTTGATGGGCATCCCCCGTCATTAGTTCCCTATACCTGTCAAATGCTTCCTTTTATCTCTTTATCCAGTCCTCAATATTCCTCAATATCCTGGGTTTCTTTAAACTGTTACCCCTGGTTTTTACCCTCACAGGCACACATTGGCTCTGAACTCTTGCTATTTCTCCTTTGATTGCTTCCCATTTGCAGATGTAAACTTAACTGCAAGTAGATGCTCCCAATCTACCTTTGCCAGGTTTTTCCTTACGTTAATAAAATTGATCTTCCCCCAATGTAGGACCTTTATTACTGACCTGTCCCTGTCCTTTTTGATAACCACATTAAAATAAGGAGAATTAAAATGGCTCTAGTCAAGAAAAAGAAGGAAGCATACATTGGGTTTAGGAGGTCGGGGACAAGCGAATCCCTCGATGACTATAAAAAGATTAAGAATACACTTATGAGGGAAATCAGGAGGGCAAAGAGACGGTATGAGATGGATCTGGCAGGTAAGGTTAAGGAAAATCCCAAGAGGTTCTATTGATATATTAAGAGTAAAAGGGTGGCTAGGGAAAACATAGGTCCCCTTAGAGATCAGCAGGGCCACCTAGGCCTTGAACCACAGGAGATGGGTGGGATTTTTAATAAATATTTCTCCTCAGTCTTTACTGAGGAGAAAATCAAGCTTGCTCAAGAGATAAGGGAAACAAGTGGAGGTGTTTTGAAGAACATTCATATTACCAGGGAGGAGGTACTTGCAGCCTTACAGCGCATTAAGGTGGATAAATTCTCAGGGCTGGACTGAGTGCATTCTTGGACTTTGTGGGAGGCTAGAGGCTATAGAAGAAATTGCAGGGGCCCTTGTGGAGATATCTGCTTCATCATTAGCCACTGGTGAAGTTCCTGAAGACTGGAAGGTAGTTAATGTTGTTCCGTTTTATAAGAGGGGTAGCAGGGACAAGCCAGGGAACTACAGGCTGTTCAGCCTGACATCAGTGGTGGGTAAGATACTGGAGGGAATTCTGAGGGACAGGATCTACCAGCATTTGGATAGACAGAGTCTGATTAGGAGGAGTCAGCATGGCTTTGTGTGTGGGAAGTTGTTTTTGATGAATCTTTTGGAGTTCTTTGAAGATGTAACTGAAAAGGTAGATGAGGGTAGGGCGGTGGATGTTGTCTATTTGCACTTAGCAAGGCCTTCGACAGGGTCCCACATGGCAGGCTGGTCTGGAAGGTTAGGTCCCATGGAATCCAGGGAGAGCTAGTTCAGTGGATTCAAAATTGGCTAGGAGGTGGGAAACAGAGGGTGGTGGTTGAAGGTTGTTTCTCGGAATGGAGACCGGTGACTAGTGGTGTGTTGCAGGGATCGGTATTGGGACCCTTGTTATTCATTATTTATACAAATGATTTGGATGTGAATGCACAAGGCTTGTTTGGCAAATTTGCAGAAGACACAAAACTAGGAGGTGTTGTTGATAGTGAAGGTTATCATAGATTACAGGGGGGTATTGATCGGTTAGGGAAGTGGGCTTAGGAGAGGCAAATGGATTTCAATACAGATAAGTATGAGGTGATGCATTTTGGAAAGTCAAACCAGTGTAGGAATTATACAATGAATAGTAGGGCACTAGGGAGTGTAATGGAACAGAGGGACCTAGGAGTACAATGGAACAGAGGGACCTAGGAGTACAAGTGCATAGTTCATTGAAAGTGGCATCACAGGTAGACAGGGTGGTGAAAAAGGCGTTTAGCACGCTGACCTTCATCAGGCCTCCACCCATATTGAGTATAAGAGTTGGGATGTTATGTTGCAGTTGTATAAGTTGTTGGTGAGGCCGCACTTGGAGTACTGTGTACATTTTGGTCACCCTGTTATAGAAGGGCATGGTTAAACTGGAAAGAGTGCAGAAAAGATTTACGAGGATGTTGCCAAGACTAGAGGGCCTGAGTTATAGGGAGAGATTGGTCAGGCTAGGTCTTTATTCCTTGGAACATAGGAGAATGAAGGACAACCTTAAAGAAATGTTAACATTATGAGAAACATAGATAAGGTGGATGGTAACAGTCTTTTTCCTAGAGTAGGGGAGTCCGAGGAACTAGGGGGCGTAGATTTAGGGTGAGAGGGGAAAGATTTAAAAGGGACCTGAGGGGCAAATTTTTCACACCGAGGATGGTGAGTATATGGAGTGAGCTGCCAGAGGAAATGGTTGAGGGGGTACAATAGTATCACTTAAGAAGCACTTGAATAGCTACATGGAGGGGAAGGGCCTGGAGGGCTGTGGAACAAATGCCAAAAATGGGGACTAGCTTGGTGGACAACATAGTCGGCATGGACTCGTTGGGCTGAAGTGCCTGTATCTGTGCTGTAGTGCTCTATGACTATATACAAATATTGGAACAAGAAATTAAATTTTGTTCATCTACAAGATAAAGTATGAAGAAGGGTCTTGGCCCAAAACGTCATCTGTTCATTTCCCTCCATAGATGCTGCCTGACCTGCTGAGTTCCTCCAGCATTTTGTGTGTGTTGTATGAAGAAAATGCTTTTTTTTGTGTGTTGTTGGTGTCTATCCAGTAATGGGAAATCAACAAAAAAGGATCTAGGAACAAAATGTATTTCATTCTAATATGACTCTGTGCCACTTAGAAACTTTGTTCATCCCATCTGGATCATTATTTGCAAGTGTAGTCACTTTATAATGGGAAAGGTCCATAGAAATGAAAAATAGTGCATTAAATAATGATCAATTCAATGTTAGTACCATACACCTGAACAAGATGAAGAGATTACAGAAGCAGAGTTTGCATTAGAAAAGAGAAAACCTGCAGGATATCTCACTAAGTTAACCAAGATCTTTAAGGCTGAGAAATTCTTTAGCATGAATATGAGAATGGAGATTGAAAGAAGTAGAATATGTAAGGCAGAGACCGATTGAGGATTGTCAGCATAGCTTTGTGCATGAGAAATGGTGTCTCATGAATTCAGTGGAGTATTTTGAAGAGGTGACCACGAAGATAGATGAGGGAAGTGTAGTAGATATTGTATACATGGACTTTAGCAAGGACTTCGATAAGGTACCACATAGTAGGTTAGTCTGGAAAGTTAGATCACATGGCCCCCTGAGCAAGCTAGCCAACTGGATACAAAATTGGCTTAATGGTAGGAAATAGAGGTTTTTTTTTCAGACTGGATGACTACGACCAGTGGTATGTCTTAAGGGTCGGTCCTGGATCCACTGTCTTTTCATCATTTATATTAGTGATTTGGTTGAGAGTGTAGGTGGCGTGATTAGTAAGTTTGCAGATATCACTAAAATTGGTGGTATAGTGGATAGTGAAGAAGGTTATTTAAGGTTACAACTGGATCTTGATCAACTGGACCAGTGGGCCGAGGAATGGCAGATAGAGTTTAATTTGGATAAAGGTGAAGCACTGCATTTTGGTAAGACAAACCAGGGCAGGTCTTACACAGTAATTGGTAGGGTCCTGGGGAGCATTGTAGAACAGAGAGACCTAGGGATGCGGGTACATAGTTGAAAGTGGTGACAAAGGTAGACAGGGTGGTGAAGAAGGCACTTAGCATGCTTGTCATCTTCAGTCAGAATACTGAGTACAGCAGTTGGGACATCATGTTACACCTGTACAAGACATCAGTAAGGCCATATTTGGAGTACTGGATGCAGTTGAGGTCAACCTGCTATGGGAAGAATGTCATTAAACTGGACAGGGTGCAAAAAAAGATCTACAGAAATGGTACTGTGACTGGAGGGCTTGGGATATGAGGAGAGGCTGGATAGGCTTGGACATTTCTTCCCTGGAGCATAGGAAGCTGAGGGGGACCTTACAGAGATTTATAAAATCATGAGGGGAACAGGTAAAATGACTAGCCAAAGTCTTTTCCCCAGTGTAGGGAGTCTAAAACTAGAGGGCATAGGTTTAAAGTGAGGGGAAAGATTCAAAAGGGAGCTGGGGGCAACTTTTTCACACAGAGGGTGTATATGGTATGACCTGCCAGAGGAAGTGCTAGAGGCAGGCCCAATTATGACATTAAAAGGCATTTGGACAGGTACACGGATAGGAACGGTTTAGAGAAATATGGGGCAAACAGAGGCAAATGAGACTGGCTCTGTTAGGCAACTTAGTCGGCACGGACGAGTTGGGCTGAAGGGCCTGTTTCTGTGCTGTATAGCTTTATGACCCTATGACTCTAAGTAGGCAGTGCTGACATACCTTCTTCAGAGGGCATTGAAAATTTGGATTAGAATAAATTGAGGTCAATACTCGAGTAATTTTAGTGGGAAATCAGATGGTCAATTGGCAGGCAAATGAATTGTGCTATATAGGAAACAGATTGTTCATTCTATATCTGAACTTGGGATCAGATAGATCAAAATAGACTTTTGTGGATTTGTATCTTTTCTTCTTAGTTTGTTCCTATTCCATTTCCACAGCAGCTGGCTGACTCTGGTACCTCAGTCAAAAGGTCAATTATTAGGCATAAATCCAGACTATGATTGTTGCCAAACCATTTGATTTAGTAGTCAAATAGCATCTTATCTTCACCAAGGATCGATGTGGCACTGAAATACAATCAGAAGCCTTAGAACATTTAAGGCCAATTGTTTGTGGAATGTCTACAGGATGGCTTTTTGGAGCAACTTGTTGATGAGCCCACCAGGGGATTGGCTGTTTTGGATTGGGTGCTGTGTAACGAACCAGAGGTGATTAGGGGACTGAAGGTAAAGGAACCATTAGGAACTAGTGATCACAATATGATTGAGTTCAGTTTCAAATTTGAAAAGGAGAAGCTGATATCAGGTTCATCAATATTTCAGTGGAACAAAGGAAATTACAGTGGCATGAGAGATGAACTGGCTCAAATTGATTGGAAAAGTAAGCTAGTTGATGGGACGGCAGAGCAGAAATGGATGGAATTCCTACAAGAAATAAAGAAAATGCAGGATAGATATATTCCGAGAAAAAAGGTTATGAATGGAAAAATGGCACAAATGTGGATAACGAGAGAGGTTAAGGCTAAAATATAAGCAAAAGGGAGGGCATACAAGGAAGCAAAAATTAGTGGGAAAACAGAAGACTGGGAAACTTTTAAAAACTTACAGAAAGAAACTAAGAAGGTCATTAGGAAAGAAAGATGAATTATGAAAGGAGGTTGACAGATAACATTCAAAAGGATACTAAGAGTTTTTTTAAATATATGAAGAGTAAAAGAGAGACACGGTATATAGGACCAATTGAAAATGGTGCGGGAGAGATTATAATGGATAACAAAGAGATGGCAGAGGAACTAAATGAGTATTTTGCATCCGTCTTCACTGTGGAGGACATCAGCAATATACATGATAGTCAGGGGTCTCAGGGGATAGAACTGAATTCAGTCAAGATTACTAGAGGGAAGGTGCTCGGGAAGCTAAATGGACTAAAGACAGATAAGTCTCCCGGAACGGATGAAGTGCACCCTCAGGTTCTGAAGGAGGTGGCTTTAGAGATTGCAGAGGCATTGGTGATAATTTTCCAGGTATCAATAGGCTCCGGCATGGTTCCGGAGGACTGGAGGGTCGCGAATGTAGTTCCACTGTATAAGAAAGTTGGGAGGCAGCATAAAGGAAATTACAGACCTACCAGTCTGACATCGGTGGTTGGAAAGTTATTGGAATCGATCCTCAAGGATGAGGTTATGGAATACCTAGAGGTGCAAGGCAAGGTAGGTCCAAGCCAGCATGGTTTCATGAAGGGAAGATCCTGCTTGACCAACCTATTGGAGTTTTTTGGGGAAATCTCAGGTAGGGTGGATAAGGGAGAGGTTGTGGATGTTGTGTATTTAGACTTTCAAAAGGCCTTCGACAAGGTGCTGCACAAGAGGCTGATTAACGAGAGCTCATGGAATTACAGGTAGGATATTGGAATGGGTGGAGCATTGGTTGGTAGGCAGAAAGCAAAGGGTGGGAATAAAGGGATCCTGTTCTGGTTGGCTACCGGTTACTAGTGGTGTTCCACAGGGGTCAGTGTTGGGGCCACTTCTTTTTACATTGTACATCAATGATTCGGATTATGGAGTTAATGGTTTTGTGGCTAAGTTTGCAGACGACACCAAGATAGGTGGAGGAGTAGGGAGTATTGAAGAAGCAGGAAGGTTGCAGAGAGACTTAGATAGTTTAGGAGTATGGGCAAAGAAATGGCAGATGAGATTCAATGTTGAGAAATGTGCCGTGGTACACTTTGGAAAAAGAAATAAACGGGCAAATTATTATCTAGATGGGGAGAAAATTCAAAGTACAGAAGTACAAAGGGACTTGGGGGTCCTCGTGCAGGATACCCTAAAGGTTAACCACCAGTTCGGATCGGCGGTTAAAAAAACGAATGCTATGTTGGCATTCATTTCGAGAGGTATAACGTACAAAAGTAAGGAAGTGTTGCTGAGGCTCTATGGGGCACTGGTGAGGCCTCATTTGGAGTACTGTGTGCAGTTTTGGGCCCCTTATCTCAGGAAGGATGTACTGAGGTTGGAGAGGGTTCAGAAAAGATTTACGAGGATGATTCCCGGAATGAAAGGGCTTACATACGATGAGCGTTTGTCGGCACTTGGACTGTACTCACTGGAGTACAGAAGAATGAGAGGGGACCGCATAGAAACATTTAGAATGTTGAAAGGACTGGACAGAGTAGATGTGGCTAAGCTGTTTCCCTTGGTGGGTGATCCAGGACTAGAGGGCACAGTCTTAGAATTAAAGGGTACCAGTTTAAAACAGAAATAAGGAGAAATTTCTTTAGCCAGACAGTAGTGAATTTATGGAATTCTTTGCCACATACAGCTGTGGAGGCCCAATCATGGGGGGCATTTAAGGAGGATATTGATAGGTATCTAATTAGTCAAGGTATCAAGGGATGTGGGGATAAGGCCGGAAATTGGGGCTAGATAGGAATAGTTTTAGATTAGTTCATGGAGCAGACTCGATGGGCCGAATGGCCTACTTCTGCTCCTTTTGTCTTGTGATTCTTGTGATTCTGCTCCCACTACCACTCCTGATGAGAACAATGAAGCAACTCAACTGATGCGGAAATTTGGGGCCCTTTTAGCCCAGCTGGTCAAGAAATACAGCCAGCTACTGATATTGTGCAGGTTAATATTTCAGTTGTATTTTCTTAGAACCATAGAACCATAGAACACTACAGCACAGAAACAGGCCATTTGGCCCTTCTAGTCTGTGCCAAAACTTTATTCCGCTAGTCCCACTGACTTGCACCCAGTCCATAACCCTCCAGACCTCTCCCGTCCATGTATCTATCCAATTTATTCTTAAAACTTAAGAGTGAGCCCACATTACCTCATCAGATGGTAGCTCATTCCACACTCCCACCACTCTCTGTGTGAAGAAGTTCGCCCTAATGTTCCCCCTAAATCTTTCCCCTTTCACCCTAAAGCCATGTCCTCTCGTATTTATCTCTCCTAATCTAGATGGAAAGAAGCCTACTTGCATTACTCTGTCTATACCTCTCATAATTTCATCAACCTCTATCAAATCTCCCCTCATTCTTCTGCGCTCCAAGGAATAAAGTCCTAACCTGTTCAATCTTTCCCTGTAAGCTCAACTCCTGACAACCCGGCAACATTCTAGTAATCTTCTTGCACTCTTTCAATCTTACTGATATCCTTCCTATAGTTAGGTGACCAGAACTGCACATAATATTCCAAATTTGGCCTCACCAATGTCTTATACATACCTCACCATAACATCCCAACTCCTATACTCAATACTTTGATTTATGAATGCCAGGATGGCCAAAAGCCTTCTTTACGACCCTGTCTACCTGTGACGCCACTTGCAGGGAATTATGTATCTGAACTCCCAGATCCCTTTGTTCCTCCACACTCCTCAATGCTCTACCATTTACTGTGTATGTCCTACCTTGAGTTGTCCTTCCAAAATGCAACACCTCACACTTGTCTGCATTAAATTCCATCTGCCATTTTCTGGCCCATTTTTCCAGTTGGTCCAGATCCCTCTGCAAGCTTTGAAAGCCTTCCTCGCTGTCCACAACGCCTCCCATCTTAGTGTCATCAGCAAACTTGCTGATCCAATTTACCACATTATCATCTAGATCATTCATATAGACAACAAACAGCAATGGTCCCAGCACAGATCCCTGAGGCACACCACTAGTCACAGGCCTCCAGTCTGAGAAACAATCATCCACTACCACTCTGTTTTCCTCCCACACAGCCATATTCGAATCCAGTTTACCAACCTCTCCATGGATACCAAGTGTCTGACCTTCTGAACTAACCTCCCATGTGGGACCTTGTCAAAGGCCTTACTAAAGTCCATGTATACAATATCCACAGCCTTTCCTTCATCTACTTTCTTGGTAACCTCCTCAAAAAACACTCTACAAGATTCGTTAAACACAATCGTACCCGACGCACAAAGCCATGCTGACTATCCTTAATGCTTTGTATACCCGATCTCTCAGAACCTCTTCAATAATTTACCTGCTACTGATGTCAGGCCTCACCAGCCTGTAATTACCTGGTTTAATTTTAGAGCCTTTTTTAAGCAATGGAACAATATGAGTTACCCTCCAGTCCTCTGGCACCGCACCCGTGACTATGACATTTTAAATATATCTGCCAAGGACCCTGTAAGTTCTACACCAGTCTCTCTCAATGTCCGAGGAAATATCATGTCAGGCCCAGGGGATTTATCTACCTTTCTTCGCTGTAAGGCAGCAAGCACCTCCTCCTCTTTAATCTCTATATGTTCCATGACACTACTGCTTGTTTCCCTTCCTTCCATATGCACTATGCCAGTTTCCTGAGTAAATACTGATGCAAAACAAACTGTTTAAGATCTCTCCCATCTCCTGAGGCTCCACACACTAGCCGACCACTCTGATCTTCTAGGGGACCAATTTGTCCCTTACTATCCTTTTACTCTTAATATACTTGTAGAAACCCTTCAGGTTTACCTTCACATTATGTGCCAGAGCAACCTCATGTCTTCTTTTTTGCCTTCCTGATTTCCTACCTTAGTATTTTCTTACATTTTCTATACTCTACAAGTACCATCATTTGTTCTAGTTGCCTATATCTGCTATACACCTCTCTCTTTTTCTTAACCAGATCGCCAATATCCCTTGAAAACCAAGGTTCCCTATGCCTGGTAACTTTGCCTTTAATCCTGGGAGGAACATGCAAACTCTGCACTCTCAAAATTTTGCCTTTGAAGGCTTTCCACTTACTGAACACATCCTTGCCAGCAAACAACTTTCCCCGATCACTCTTCCTAGATCCTTTCTCATTTCTACAAAATTGGCCTTTCTCCAATTTAGAACCTCCACTCGAGGACCAGATCTATCCTTATCCATAATTAACTTGAAACTAATGACATTATGGTCACTGGACCCAAAATGTTCACTACACGTACTTCTGTCACCTGACCTGTCTGGTTCCCTAATAGGAGATCAAGTATTGCATTCTCTCTCGTTGGTACCTCTATATATTGATTTAGAAAACTTTCCTGAACACATTTGACAAACTCCAAGCCATCCAGCCCTTTCACAGTCTGGGAGTCCCAGTCAATATGTGGAAAGTTAAAATCCACTATTTCAACTTTGTTTCTTGCATCGGTCTGCTGCCTCTCTACAGATTTGCTCCTCCAATTCTCTCTGACTATTGGACGGTCTATAATACAACCCTATTAGTGTGCTCACACCTTTCCCATTCCTCAGCTCCACCCAATTATCCTCTGTAGACGAGCTCTCCGGCCTGCCAAGTCTACGCACAGCTGTGATACTTTCCCTGACTAGTAATACCACTCTTCCCCTTTCATCCCTCCCCCTCTATCTCGTCTGAAACACAGGACCCCCGGAACATTAAGCTGCCAGTCTTGTACTAACTCTTCCCCCATTTTCTGAAAACATTTGACTTGAAGTTGGCTTTCCACTTATTGTCATTGGGAGCACTTTGTATTTGACGAATGGTCATCATTGATGCATGAGGACTTGTATGTTATTTGACCACTAAAAGCTTCGCAGCCATATCTGATTCAGCACCACCCAATGCCAATGCAAGTGAATTTCAGTAGTGCCTTCTGAGTCTGGTCTGAAGCAGGGCAAGAGAGGCAGCAGGGTTGTATAACCCATACATTGGCTTAGGAACCCAAGTCAGAAGCTGTGCACAGAATCAGGAGAGTAGAGCAAAATGTTGGCATTGCTCTCGCCGCTGGGGATTCAGACAGAGGTTCCTTGCTCAGGGATCTGAAACACAAGCTGGTCAAATATTCAAATTTTAAAAAAATATTGCTTATGAGAGATGTCTGATGAAGGTACTCCCACTGCGCTGTTGGGTAATGAGCCTCAGGATTTACATTCAGTGATGATGAAGGGAAGGTAACATGTTTCCAAATCAGGATGCTGTATGACTTCAATAGGAAATGGCAGGTGGTGGTGTTCCAATGCATCTGTTGCTCTTATTCTTCTTTGTGCAGAGGTCACAGGTTTAGGAGGTAGGATAGTTGAAGAACATAAGCCTGTTCTGTCCTTAAGTTTAGCTGATGGCTTATTAGTACCATCAATCCTATTTACCTTGGTCTTTGTTTAATATCTTTTGATAATCTTATCCGATAACTATTTTTCAATCTTAGGCTTGAACTTGCAGTTGACCCAGCAGTCACAATTATTTTGGAGGAGTGAGTGATGTATTTGGCTTTCACTGGCTTTCAGTTCTATTGATATTTCTTGCTCAGAGAATCTAAAGCCAGCTGGTGGTGATCAGTGAAGGAGAGGAGAGAAGTTAGCATTAAAATCACTAATCGAGCTGTTGGAAAAGCATTATGAAAAACATGACTGAGGATGATAGAAGAGCACCAGAGACTCAGGCAAAAACACAAGAGAGCAGGCAGTAGAAGTTTGGACCTGACCAGCTCAAATTTCAGCTTCTCCTGCAGCCAAAAGAAACGTGCGTACAGAGGAGTGGTCGCAAACAGAGATTCAGGCCAGATAGTATAGATGGACTGCAGGGACTGAAGAGGCATCATAATATCTGGGATCATGGTCTGGAAGAGTGGAGTTGTAGTAGGAAAGTGACCCTTTCACAAGAGTGTTAGGAGTTGCAGTCTGTGTGCTCCCTGGCCTCCTCTGTGCAATGTATGGTGTGGTGCCTGTGTTTAATTAGTTCACAGGTAGTAGCAGCCTTAACCCAACAATATATTCGCAGATCAACATTTGCTGTGGATGAATAACATGAATAGCTCTCCAAACCTGGCTCATTTGTGCACTTCACGTAAGAGCTTCTGGCTTTCTTTGTTCCACTGTAAAGCTACTTAAAGAAACTAAATACATGCAGCAACAAGCCTGTTAAACATTGTAGTATGCACTTATGTAAATAAGTCATGTGTGGGTGTGATGTAATTGTTTGTGTAACATAAGTACACATAGTACTTCTTAGTCTTCATTAAAGAGTTAACACGTTTTGAAGCTCCTAATGTCTCCTAAAAATGTAGTTATCAAAAGCTCTAGAACAGTGGCTCACAGACCACTTCCCAACACAACAGATGATGAGGATAGTCAAAACAACCAATGCATATTATGTCCAGGAGAAAAAACTGATGCACTTGAAGAAGCTCTTTGAAGACAAAAGACGAAAATTCTTTTCAGAGGGAGAGGAGAAAACAACTGAGATGTTGAAGTTTTCATTGTTGTAGAATGAGTCAGTAAACCTGTGTTTTGTATTCAGGCAGTAGTAGGTAACAAAAGCAGTGTTGGTCAGTAGTCCTATAAGAGACAAAGAGACATTAGTAATGAAACAATTAAACACAAGAGAATTGAACAATCGTTATGTAGCCTTGAGTGCAAATGGTCATTGATTTGATAGGAAAAAGGACAAAATGGCAGCTCAAGTGCAACAGGATATATCAATAATCTAGCCATGTAGAATTGAGCATGTGAGCCTTTCACATCATATATGGAGAGAATTTAAATGTTCTTTACTGCTAAGCATGTTTCAGAGATACAGGTTGATAAAGAAAATGCATTACAAGAATATTGCCATACGAGAGCACAAGAAGACTATGCCATTGAGATAGATTGGCTCTGAAACCTATTGTATATTTATTAATCTGATAGTCCCACAGAAAGCTGAAGATGATTATACACTGTGGTAGTGCAGAAATTGGAGGATTACTTCAATTCATAACTATTTGAAATAGCAGAAGTTACAAATGGTCAATGAACAAATTTTTGCAATAGAGGATTTATCCAGGTATTACAGCTCTAGTGAATTATTAAATGATGTGCAGTGGGATAGATTTGTGTTATAGACAGAGAATTTTACATTAATCCTGTTTTGCAAAATTGCAACCTCAATGGAAATCTTTGTCCACACCGGCATAATACTTGACCATATCATATACTGTAGTCAGAAAGCTGAATCAAAATCTACATGACAAGGGTACAAATGATGCCAATCCTTGCTACAGATTCAATGGCAGCCATTCACTGCAGATCTGTTCCTTGAAGGAGGCAAAGTGTTACATTAGTTAGAATAACGGACAGAATTTAACGGCATATAAACCCAAACTCAAAACAGATAACCAGAGCAGAGCTAGAAATGTGATTTGGTTTCTAGAATGGAAATTTATCCATCAAAAAAATGCAAAGAGGAAGTCTGCATAACACTGAAGTTGATTTGGATACAGCAGAACAAGGTTTGTACAGCTTTTTCCTACCAGTGGAAATGACAGGAAGCAGTAAAATTTCAAGATTTAATGGAGATAAAATATTAATAGAGGATTGTTCTATCATGGTAGAGATACCTACAGCAATAAATTCAGCCAACTAACTTTGATAAAAAGTACAATGTTGAGAGATAGGTACTGAAAGTTCTGAATCAAATAAAATGTATTGCTTATTATAATAGTCAATGATTAGAACTGCCAATAGCCAATAAATATATAGAGTGACTAACTAAGGATTGATTAAGGAAACTAAAGATCAACTGGAGAGGTATATTTAGTGTTCAAGTATTTTTTTTGCAAAATCACACTTGAAAACACCATTTCACAAACAAGAAGAAATCTTTAAAGATGCTTTAAAAACAACTGGAATTACTGGCTAGAAACTTATTCATAACAAGTCTCAAACCAGTAAAATGTAAACCTTGGCTGGTGTCATACTTGTGCAGGTTTTAGAAGAATTAGGCAAGATGGAGAAGAATGGAGTCCTAGTGAAAAGGAGACAACACCATCGTTGTACTACACACAGCTCATAATGCACTTACAGTAGATTATGTAGCAGATATAAAGCGATCCTTCCATCTATGGCAGCTTCTAGAATGCAGCTACGCAATTGGCTCTCCGTCTTCCAAATAAACACAGACACAAATGATTATCTAATCTGCCATATGAAGGTTCTCACCTAGGTAGCAAGAACACAACTTTTAGCTTGAACTAATGAATGATAACTTTCTAGGCACAGCAGCAGAAATTGCTAAGACAATGCAGAAGACCTGAAATTTTTCTATGAGCAAACTCTCAAAGATTGAATATCTTGGGTGGGAGGGTGGGGACATACATCCCCAGTGCTGAGAAGACAATATAGCTGGATTACATGTAAACCATACTGACAATATGGATATGGAAGATATTGCCAGAAGGTTTATTTGCTGGACAAGTATTTTAGATTTACTCTCAATATGTATGGTCTGTCAAAAAGCAAATTCCTAACATCTCATTTGGGAAGTATCAAACGGAAGCAGCTGAAGCAACACAACAAAGTGAGACTACTAAGAGCAGCAAGTACAACATTGGTATTGGTATTGGTTTATTATTGTCACTTGTACCGAGGTGCAGTGAAAAGCTTGTCTTGCATACCGATCGTACAGGTCAATTCATTATGCAGTGCAGTTACATTGAGTTAGTACAGAGTGCATGGATGTAGTACAGGTAAAAACAATAACAGTACAGAGTAAAGTGTCACAGCTACAGAGAAAGTGCAGTGCAATAAGGTGCAAGGTCACAACAAGGTACATCGTGAGGTCATAGTCGAGTCGAGTCCCGGATGGGTGGGGTCTTTGATTATGCTGGCTGCTTCACCAAGACAGCAAGAGATAAAGACAGTCCAAGGAGGGGAGGCTGGTGTCCATGATGCACTGGGCTGTGTCCACAACTCTCTGCAGTTTCTTGCGGTCTTGGGCAGAGCAGTTGCCGTACCAAGTCGTGATACATCCTGATAGGATTCTTTCTATGGTGCATCGGTAAAAGTTGGTGAGAGTCAAAGGGGACAAACCAAATTTCTTTAGCTTCCTGAGGAAGTAGAGGCACTGGTGAGCTTTCTTGGCCATGGCATCTACGTGATTTGACCAGGACAGGCTGTTGCTGATGTTCACTCCCACGAAGTTGAAACTCTCAACACTCTCGACCTCAGCACCATTGATGTAGACAGGTGCATGTACACCGCCCCCTTTCCTGAAGTCTTTTGTTTCGTTGACATTGACGGAAAGGTTGTTGTCATGACACCATTCCACTAAGCTCTCTATCTCCTTCCTGTACTCCAACTCATCGCTGTTTGAGATACGGCCTACAACGGTGGTATCATCTGCAAACTTGTAGATGGAGTTAGAACAGAATCTGGCCACGCAGTCATGAGTGTATAGGGAGTAGAGTAGAGGGCTGAGGCCACAGCCTTGTGGGGCACCAGTGTTGAGAATAATTGTGCCGGAGGTATTGCTGCCTATCCTCACTGATTGCGGTCTGCTTGTTAGAAAGTCAAGGATCCAGTTACAGAGGGAGGTGTTGAGTCCTAGGTCTCGTGTTTTGGTGACAAGCTTGCTTGGGATTATTGTACTGAAGGCAGAGCTGTAGTCAATAAACAATAGTCTAACGTAGGTGTCTTTACTGTCCAGATGCTCCAGAGCTGAGTGTAGGGCCAGGGAGATGGCGTCCGCTGTAGACCTGTTTCGGCGATAGGCGAATTGCAGTTGGTCAAGATTGTCTGGGAGGCTGGAGTTGATGCGTGCCATGACCAACCTCTCAAAGCATTTCATGACGGTGGATGTCAGAGCCACTGGTCGGTAGTCATTGAGGCACGTTATCTTGCTTTTCTTCGGAACCAGGATGATAGTGGTCTTCTTAAAACAGGTGGGAACCTGAGATTGAAGCAGGGAGGGGTTAAATATGTCCACAAATACTTCTGCCAGCTGATCAACACAAGATCTGATCACACAGCCAGGAACACCATCTGGGCCAGGCGCTTTCCTCGTGTTCACTCTCCGGAAGACTGATCTTACGTGCCTAAGTATGTGAGATATTGGTGAGATATTCCAAGTCTTCCATATAAATATCACCTTGTTCAAATTGGAGGAAAGGACAGAAGTATCCACACTGGCCAAATAATTGCAGTTAGAGATGCACCAGAACATACTGAAAAAATATATGATAATGAATTTATTCTAGTAGTGGACATGAAACCAACCACTGAAGAGGAAGCACAAGTCAGCAGTGAACTGAGCCAGGATGTCACACATTCTTCAGATTAAAAAAAAGCTACATCTACAAAGTCGGAAACCCAAACACAGTAAAGAAGTTCTAAACTTGAGAAAATGCCAGTCAACAAAGTGAACTTGTAATTCCGGTACACATGCAAAATAGTTTACAGAAAGTGTGAGCAGTACAATATATTTGTGAACAGATTTGTAGGAGAGTTATATACACATACAACAAAATGATGTAATTGTATGTGTGATGTAAGCATATTTGGTAGTTACTAATAGTGTTCAAAAAGAGTTTACAGATGTTCTGAAGATTGTGGTGTCTCCTAAAGTTCATTTAATGTGGTATTTATCAGCTCTACAATAGTGGCTCACAGACCATGTCCCAATAGACCACAATCAACTTCAGAAAATAAACTGCATTATTCTTTCCTCCCTAATTTTCTTTTGAGCATGCATTCAGTCTGACACTGGTGACTCAGTAGAGAGGAACAGTTTCCAGACATTTAGAGATTTAAAGCAAGGCAACATAGATATGACTAAATGTAAGAGATTTGGGACAGGAAGCAAGAAAAACTTTTTTTAACACAGAGGATGTGGAATGCACAACTGGAGTTAGTGATTGAAGCAGTGATTGTCAACATTTAAGAATAGATTAGATAGAAGCTGAAGGATAAAAGGATATTGTTGCATGGGATTAGGATCACTGCTGATATGAAGGATAAACAGCAGCAGACTTTGTTGGGTTGAACTTCCTGTTTCTACGTTGTAATTTCTGTGTAATTCAACAAACAATAATTTGCATTTATATTACATTGTTAACATTGTGAGACATCCTGAAGTGCTGTATAGGTGTGTAATTATTACAAAAATTTATATTGAGTTCAGGAAAGCGTTAAAATAAATGGCCCAGAGGCCTAATCAAGGTGATTTCTTAAAGGGTCCAGTAAGAAGGGGAGAGGCAAAAAGGATTGGGAACAGATTTTCAGATTTTAGGCTTAGAAAGGTAAAGGGGATGGTGAGGGGAGTTTGTGGGTTGGGGAGAGTTCCAAAGCAAATTGGCTGAAATTGAAAGAAAGCAGAGTTGTTAGAGAATAAGTGGACTGCAGGAAAGTTAAAGAGAAAGAGACGGATGAGATTATGAAGGGATTTGACACCTTGGTGTACTGGCAAGTTACTGTGGACAGGAAAATTGGTGTAAATTAGAATACTAGTAGCAGAGTGTTGAATGAGCTGGATTTGATGGATAATAGAGGATAAGTGACAAGCCAAGAGGGCACTGGAATAGATACACATTTTCAGCCATGGTGTTGTGGGTTCAACCCCTTTATGTCAGTCTGGACATATACTTCTGGGTTGACTCTATAGCAAGATCTGGCTTAAATCTGCAGCCCTGTGGATGAAGGGATTGTAGCATCCACCCATGAATAATAGTTACCTGTCTGTAGCATCCAAATGTTGCCACGTTTTGTAGATCTCAATCCCATCAATATTTTCTATTGCAGATCTCTCCTGATTTCATTAACTCCTTGCATTGTTTTATTTTGTAGGCATCTTACAAGCTCAATTCCCCCTCCAGAAACTTAAGGACACAACTTTATGCTGGCACTTCAATGGAGTATTGAGTGAGATTTTATTTTTGGAGAAGGTATAAAACCAAGTCCACCCTGCTCTTTCAGATGCACATAAAAGATCCCACAATAAAATTTCAAAGCGAGCAAGGAAGTTTTCCTTGGTGTCCTGGCTAAAATGTGTCCTTCAATCAGTATGCCAAGGAGATTATCTGGTTATTATCATATTGCTGCTTGTGGGGACTTGCTGTACACAAATTAGTTGCAGTGTTTACAACAATGGTTGCACTTCAACAGTATTTTGTTTGCTGTGAAGCACTTTGTGAAAATCTGAAAGAGATGTGGAAAATATTGTTTAAGCATACATCATTCTTTCTGTAGTATTTTACCCAAGCATGATTTGATGATGAATAGTGACACCTGAATCCTATCCAGTCCTTATCTTTTCATATATGGTGCAAGCTTATCTTGGGACAGCAGTCAATATTGGAAATCCAGGCTGATTTTTTTCCCACTATTGCAAGGATGTCAAAGTCAATTATATTCCCATTGACTCGGTCTACACCTCTTACTGCCTCGGTAAAGCAGCGAACATAATCAAAGACCCCTCTCACCCCAGAGACAATCTCTTCTCTCCCCTTCCATTGGGCAGAATATACAAGAGTGTGAAAACACATACCACCAGGCTCAAGGGCAGTTTCTATCTCGCTGTTATAAGACTGTTGAATGGACCTCTCATACAATAAGATGGACTCTTGACCTCACAATCTACCTCGTCATGCCTATGACCTTATTGTCTGCCTGCACTGCACTTTCTCTTTTATTGTAACTGTAACACTATTTTCTGTATTCTGTTATTGGTTGTCCTTTGTACTACATCAATATACTGATGTGATGAAATGACCTGTATGGATGGCATGCAAAACAAAGTTTTTCACTGTACCTTGGTATATGTGACAATAATAATAAACCAATTTACCAATGAGTTCATTCAAAACAGAGATCAACAGATTTCTGGATATTAAACGAATTAAGGAGTATGGGGACAATGCAGGAAAATAGCATTGAGATACAAGATCAGCCATAAAAAATGGTCAGGCTGCATAGCTAACAACAGCACATCCCTTCCTGATGAGCTTAACGCAGTCCATGTGCGTTTTGAACAGAAGGGAGGTGGATTGTCAGCAACCACCCTGCAGTCTCCAATGCAACTGAACCAATGGTCACCGTCGAGGACATAAGATCAGTCTTCCGGAGAGTGAACACAAGGAAAGCATTTGGCCCAGATGGTGTCCCTGGCTGAATGCTCAGATCTTGTGCTGATTAGCTGGCGGGGGTATTTGCAGACATATTTAAACTCTCCTTGCTTCAGTCTGAGGTTCCCATCTGTTTCAAGAAGACCACTATCAGCCCAGTAACCAAAGAAAAACGAGGTAACATGCCTCAATGACTACCAACCAGTGGCTCTGACATCCACCATCATGAAATGCTTTGAGAAGTTGGTCATGGCACACATTAACTCCAGCCTCCCAGACAATCTTGACCCACTGCAATTCGCCTATCGCCGAAATAGGTCTACAGTGGATGCCATCTCCCTGGCCCTACACTCAGCTCTGGAGCATATGGATAGTAAAGACACCTACGTTAGACTGTTGTTTATTGACTACAGCTCTGCTTTCAATACTATAATTCCAAGCAAACTCATCACCAAACTCCGAGACCTGGGACTCAACACCTCCCTCTGTAACTGGATCCTTGACTTTCTAACCAACAGACCGCAATCAGTGAGGATAGGCAGCAACTCCTCCAGCACAATTATTCTCAACACTGGTGATCCACAAGGCTGCGTCCTCAGCCCTCTACTCTACTCCCTATATATTCATGACTGCGTGGTCAGATTCTGCTCTAACTCCATCTACAAGTTTGCAGATGATACCACCGTTGTAGGCCGTATCTCAAACAGCGATGAGTTGGAGTACAGGAAGGAGATAGAGAGCTTAGTGGAATGGTGTCATGACAACAACCTATCCCTCAGTGTCAGCAAAACAAAAGAGCTGGTCATTGACTTCAGGAAAGGGGACAGTGTACATGCACTTGTCTACATCAACAGTGCTGAGGGTCAAGAGGGTTGAGAGCTTCAAGTTCCTAGGAGTGAACATCACCAATAGCCTGTCCTGGTCCAAAAGCGTAGACGTCACGGACAAGAAAGCTCATCACCCGCCTCTACTTCCTCAGGAGGCTAAAGAAATTTGGCATATCCCTTTTGACACTCACCAATTTTTATCGATGCACCATAGAAAGCATCCTATCTGGATGTATCACGGCTTGGTATGGCAACTGCTCAGCCCGCACCGCAAGAAACTGCAGAGAGTTGTGGACACAGCCTAATGCATCACAGAAACCAGCCTCCCCTCCATGGACTCTGTCTCTCGCTGCTTTGGTGAAGCAGCAGCATAATCAAAGACTCCACCCACCCAGGTCATTCTCTACTTCTTGCTTCTCCATTAGGCAGAAGATACAGGAGTCTGAGGGCACATACCACCAGGCTCAAGCACAGCTTCTATCCTACTGTGATAGACTATTGAACGGTTCCCTTATATGATAAGATGGACTCTTGACCTCACAATCTACCTTGCTTGACCTTGCACCTTATTGTCTACTTGCAATGCACGTCCTCTGTAGCTGTGACATGTTACTCTGTTTTCTGTTATGTTTTTACCCTGTACTACCTCAATGCACTCTGTACTAACTCAATGTATCTGCACTGTGTAATGAATTGATCTGTACGAACAGTATGCAAGACAAGTTTTTCACTGTACCTCGGTACATGTGACAATAATAAACCAATACCAATCTTGATTAAAACAGAACAGGCCTCCAGGGGCCAAATAGCCTGCTTCTGCTCCTAATCATTGAACAAGACTTTGCACTTGTTCCATGCTGAGGAACAGGAGTATCACGGCACTACACATCAATATTTTCATATTTCCTTATGATATAGAAAGATGCCATTTCAGCCCATTGACTTGATGTCAACTCACAGAGCAATCCCTTTCCTCCACGAATTTCTACTTAACCTATTCTCCCACATTCCTACCAAATCCCCCCAGATCCTACCACTCGACTACATGCTGGGGGAATTTACAGTACCAACCCCTACATCTTTCCCTACCAACCTACACTTCTTTGGGATGTGGGAGAAAACCAGAGCAGCTGCAGGAAACTGATGTAGTCACAAGGAGAATTTTCAAACTTTTGAAAATTTTCATATTTTCAAAGCAGGTTGAGCTGGAGCCACGTACTTTTGTACCAGTGGGAGAAGAAACCTGTGGATGAAGCCTTGAAGCTGGCTGAAGAGGAACAGTTGGAGCATTGCATTGAGACTATTCAGATCCTGGATTATGTAGCTAAATTCTTTAATCAGGTTAGGAAAAATGACACACTTGCAGGGTTTCTTTGCAGTCAAAATAAGCATTGAACAAGGAAAGTTTTATCAATTCACGGAATTTTGCTCATTACACTTGAGGAGGCTGCATCAGCTCATCGTGTGGAGAAGCAGAATATCATAAGAAGAAACCTTCAACTTTCAGGTGAAGTCCAATATTTAACTGTGTACAAACATATTCCAGTTAACAGTTGAATGCCAATAGCATCACCATTGTGAATAATAAATTCACAAGGACACAAGAAAATAGGAGAAAGAGCAGGCCACCAGGCCCCTCAAGCCTGTCCATTCATTCAATATGATCATGGCTGAGAAACAAAGGACTGCAGATGCTGGAGTCCAGATGAAAAAACACTATGATGCTGGCGGAACTCGGAGCCCACCCCGGGAACTTTCCACTGCC
This sequence comes from Pristis pectinata, assembly GCF_009764475.1. Lineage (NCBI taxonomy): Eukaryota > Metazoa > Chordata > Chondrichthyes > Rhinopristiformes > Pristidae > Pristis > Pristis pectinata. Next base: position 63,529,673 of record NC_067413.1, read on the forward strand.
CCCCTGCCATAAGTGCAACACCTGCCCCTACGCCACCTCCTTCACCTTCATCCAGGGGCCCAAACAGTCCTTTCAGGTGAGACAGAGATTCACCTGCACCTCTCTTAATATAATCTACTGCATTCGGTGCTCCAATTCACTTGGACTATCTCTGACACCTCTCTCCCCTTCCTTGATCTTTCCATCTCCATCTCAGGAGATTCCATATCCACCGATATCTTCTACAAACCCACTGATGCCCACAGCTACCTCGATTATAGCTCCTCCCGCCCTGTCTCTTGCAAGGATGCTATCCCTTTTTCTCAATGTCTCTGCCTCCGCTGCATCTGCTTCCATGATGAGGTTTTCCACTCCAGGACATCCAAGATGTCCAACTTTTTTTCTAACCAGTACTTCCCCTGACTGCGGCCGAGAAAGCTCGGACTCTTATCTTTGCCATTTTCCGCACCTCTGCTCTCACCCCCACCCCTCCGCTCTCACCCCCACCCCTCCCAGACCCAACAGGGATAGGGTCCCCCTTGTCCTCACATTTTATCCCTCCAGCCTATGTATCCAACACAACATTCTCTGCCACTTCTTCCACTTCCAACGGGACCCCACTACCAAGCATTTCTTCCTCTCCCCACCCCTTTCTGCCCTTCACAGGGACCGGTCTCTCTCCACGACTCCCTAGTTCACTTCCTTCCCCCCGCCCCCCCCTCCCCCCCCGGGAACTTTCCAATGCCACCACCATAACTGCAACACCTCCCCCTACACTACCTCCATCCAGGGACCCAAACAGTCCTTTCAGGTGAGACAGAGATTCACCTGCACTTCTCTTAATATCATCTACTCCATTTGGTGTTCCAAGTGTGGCCTCCTCTACATTGGCGAGACCAAACACAGACTAGATGACCGCTTCGCAGAACACCTGCGCTCCGTCTGTAACCATGACCTGCATCTCCCATTGTCAGTCACTTCAGCTCCCCCTTCATCACAGATATGTCAGTTTCTCAGCCTCCTCCACTGCCAGGGGAACTCCAAGTGCAAACTGGAGGAACAGCACCTCATTTTCATCTTGGAAACCTTGCAGCCTAATGGCATGAACATCAAATTCTCCCACTTTAAGTATCCCCACCCTCCTTCCCCACCCCCCGCCCCCCCACCACGCTTCTTCTCTTCTTCCTTCCCTTTCCTACCCTCTCTCTCTTTTTTCTACCCCTTTTCTTTCCTTTCTCTCCTTACCTTTGACCCATCCCCCAATATATCAGCTCTCCCTTCCTCCCCCGCATCTTCCTATCACTATCTCTTACCTGCATCTACCTATCACCACCTTGTGCCCACCCCTCCTCACCTCTTTTGTCCACCTATCACTGCTCTGCTTTCCCCTCCTATATATTGGGCTTCCCCTTTTCCTATCTTCAGTCCTGAAGAAGGGTCCTGACCCAAAACGTTGACCATATGCTTCTCTCAATGGATGCTGCCTGGCCTGCTGAGTTCCTCCAGCATCATGGTGTTTTTCTTCTTCATGATCATGGCTGATCTATGCTGGCCTCAACTCCACATGTGTGCCAGTTCCTCGCAATTCTTAATTTCTTAAGTCCTTAAGTATCTTTCAAATATTTTTCTATCTCTAACTTAAAAATATTAAATGATCTGGCCTCCACCACATTAAGGGGATATTCTCCAACCCTCTGAAGGAAGAAATTTCCATGCACCTCTGTTTTAAATGACTGGCTCCTTATTTTGAAATTTGTTGATGATTTTCCCACGTCAAAACATCTTAACACCTACCCTGTCAAATCTCCTTAGGTTCATGCACTAGAATACTTAGATTCCTCTGAACTTCACCCTCTTGCAGTCTATCTCCATTTAGACAATAATCCAGTTTTTGATTCCCTTTACTTAAGCGCATGACCTCACATTTCCGTAGATTAAACTCCATTTGCCAGGTTTTTGCCCAGTCACTCAATCTATCTATATCCCATTGCATGTTCATAATAGGCTCTTCCAACTATTTTTGTATCACTGGAAAACTTGGAAACTTTACATTTCATTCCTTCTTCAAAGTCATGAATATAAATACTAAAAAGAACTGATCCCTGGGATAATCCACTGGTTACATCCCTCTAGACTGAAATGGACCCACTTATTCCAACAGTTTTCAATCCACGCTAACACACTTCCTCCAATACGTTGGTCTTATTTATGCAGCAGCCTCTTATGTGGCACCTTGTCAAATGCCTTTTGGAAATCTAAATATACTACATCTACAGGTTCCCCCTGTCACATCCTCAAAGAATTTACTACATCTACAGGTTCCCCCGTCACATCCTCAAAGAATTTGAGCAAATATTTCAAACACATTGACTAGGTTTGATTATATTTAGCTTTCCTAAATTAGCTATATCTTCTTTGTTATCTTATTTGCAGTGACCTGAATACCGATATAAAAATTTGACTTAATATATCTACCATTTCTTTGTTTCCTGTTATTAATTCACCAGCCCCATTCTCTGGAGGTCCCACAACTACCTTGGCCATCTGCTTCCTATTTATATATCCATAGAAAATTCTTACTGGTGTGTTTTGATATTATAGGCAAGTTCTCTCTCAGAAACAATTTTCTTCCTTTTTATGGGCTTTCTAGTCTTTCATTATTAGATCCTAAAAAACCTTTCAGTTCTCTGGCCTACCACCATCCTTCACATGCCCTACTTTTCAATGTAACATTATCCTTGACCTCCTTCATTAACCACAGATTGTGCTTCTTTCTTATAGAATCCCACTTTCTAATTTGAAATAAATTCCTGGTGAGTGTTATGGACCAGATGTTTGAATATCTGTCACTGTTTATTCTGGGCCTTAAGTTTTAACTTTTTTTATCTTACCACTTATGTTCTAGTCAGACTTTTGGGCAGATTAGTTTCATTGTGCACCACTTATAGAGTCCAGGTCCACCCGAAACGTCAACCGTCCACATATGCTGCCTGACTCACTGTTACTCCAGCAGTTTGTTTTTTTACTGTGTAAATAAAAAAACTGTTTTTTTAAGAAAAATCATAAATGTTTTCCCTTACAAACAAGTTTATTGGTGTGCTGCACTTAAGACACAAGTGAAATCTCCCAATATTTTGTTTTTTTCTGCACAATATTAAATGAAAGCAGGACAATATTTATATAATGGAAAAGTAGGATTTAACAACTTTTAGTTATCTCTTCAGGCTATATTCTAATATTTAAATCTATAAACCCTACCATCACCACAGAATAATGACAATTCAAAACCAGGCACACCCAGCATCCAAGTACTTCCTATTAGAAAGGAGTTGCTAATTAATGAGAATAAGTTTTAATAAAGTGCCGTTGGAAGGTGACAGCCAGAACCTAGTGTAAAGAACAAGGACTTGCACAGATTACACATTCTCTTCCATCAGGCAGTTTCAGCGGGAGATTTCCCTTAAGGGGCAGTTTTATGAGTTTTTTTTGTGAGTATCAAGCTAATGGCAAAAACATTTGCCTTTTTGTAAAATATTATTAAATTACAATGATAGAAGTTTGAATATGTAAGCACTTCTGTATGAATTTGAATGAACCATTTGTATTATTTACCAACACATGGGGGCACCCCTAAAAAAGCATGAGATTTTTCCCTTGGCTCGTTTTAAATTCCCACCCACACTCCAGCCTGTAATTTGAGTTTTGATTCTTTATGTTCACAACCTTCTTCTCAAGCAGTCCTTGGGGTCTCTCCTCTCCAGTTCTGTGGGTACTGTGTGGGAGCAATAAACTCTGCACAGTTGGGGCAGGTCGCCGAGTCATACAGCACAGAAACAGGCGCTTTTGCTCAACTGGTCCATGCTGGCCAAGATGCCCATCCAAGCTACTTTGCTCATTTGCCTATAACCTTCTAAACCTTTCCTGTCAATGTACCTGTCCAACTGTATTTTAAAAGTTGTTATTATACCTGCTTCAACCACTTCCACTGGCAGCTCATTCCATATACGTACCACACTCTGTTAAAAAAAAATTGCCCTTTAGGTTTCTATTACATCTTTCCCTTCTCATCTTAAACCTATGCTCTCTAGTTCTTGACCCTGGGAAAAAGACTGAGTGCATTCACCCTATCTATTCCCCTCATGATTTTATTCAACTCTATAAGATCACCTCTCAGTCTCCTATACTCCAAGGAAAAAAGTACTAAGTTGTCCAACCTCTCCCTATAACCTCAGTCCCTCAAGTCTTGGCAATATCCTTGTACATCTTTTCTGCATGCTTTCCAGTTTAGTGTCATCTTTCCTATAGCAGGGTGACTAAAACTGAACACAATACTCCAAGTGTGGACTCACCAGCACCTTGTACAACTGCAACGTAACCTCCCGGCTTCCCTGACTGATTAAGGCGAGCATGCCAAAAGCCTTCTTTTCCACCCTGTCCATCTGCAACTCCACTTTCAGGGAACCACGTACCTGAACTCCAATGTCCCTCTGTTCTACAACACTCCCCAGTGCCTTACCGTTTACTGTGAATGTCCTACTTTGATTTGACTTTCCAAAATGCAATACCAAAATGCAAAAAGCAAAACTCCATTTGCATTCCTTGGCCCACTTACCCAGTTGATCAAGATTCTGTAATTTTTGATAACCTTCTTCACTGTCATCTGCAAACTTACTAACCACCAGATGACATAAGAGATTCTGCAGATGCTGGAATCTGAAGCAACACACACAAAATGCCGGAGGAACCCAGCAGAACAGGCAGCACCTATGAACGGAAATAAACAGTTGATGTTTTGGGTCAACATCCTTCATCAGGACTGATGAAGGGCCTTGACCTGAAACGTCGACTGTTTATTTCCCTCCATAGATGCTACCTGACCTGCTGAGTTCCTCCAGTATTTTGGGTGTGTAACCACCAGGTGATGGTGGAAGGAGCTGTTTGGGATGCTGTGCACTTCTTACATTCTTTGTCCACGGCCTCTGCAATGCACCCATCGTGGAGATTTGGGTGCTCAGTGCCTTCCCAGACTCTATTTTGAGCAGTCACAATTCAAGCATTAATAATTTTTTTTTCAGTGCCTCAATATGCCTGTTCTAGGTAGTGCAGATCTCAGGATTACATAGAAGAGCAGGAATCACTACTGTCCAGTAGACCACAAGTTTTGTACCAGGTCTGAGGTCTCAATTTTCAATTGTTCTTTTCCTTAATCAAGCTTAACCAGCTGGTGCTGGGGCCCAAAAGATGATGGTGAATTTCAGCATTGATGTTTGCTTTAGCATCGAGGTGGCGATCAAGGCTTGGCAGGTGGTCCATGTTTTCCAGGGTCTTCTCATGAATGCTTATTGTTGGAGGGCAGCGTTGTGACTCAAGGACAGATTGCTGGATGACCTTTGTCTTGTAGATGTTGAGTCTAAGTCCCATCCTCTTGTATGCTTCAGTGAAAGCTGTGATGATGGCTTGGAGTTCGGCCTCAAAGCATGCACAACCATAAACATTGTCTGCATACTGCAGTTCAACTACTGAGGGTTGGGTAACCTTGGTTCTAGACTGCAGGTGTGGGAATTTGAAAAGCTTCCCATTAGTTCTGAAGATTAGAATCACTCCCACAGGCAGTAAGGCTTGCACCCTTTGTGATTGTAAAATTTTATACCATAATATGCATTTTCTTGCCATCCCACTACATTAAATCTGCACCAATTAGGTTCAGTATTTTTATGTATCAAAGTACATATAACAGTACTGCACTGGAACAGCCCCTTCAGCCCATGATGTCTGCACTGACCATGATGCCAAATTAAACTAATCCCATCTGCCTGCACATGATTCATATCCCTCCATCCCCTGCCTGTTCATGTGCCTTTCTAAATCTCTCTTAAACGTATCTGCTTCCACACTCCACCACCACCCTACCGCAGGCAGCACATTCCTGGTACTTACCACTCTCTATGTAAAAATCCACCTTGTAAATCTCCTTTAAACGTTCCCCCTCACCTTAAACGTATTATTTGACATTTCCATCCTTGTAAAAACACCATCTACCCTATCTACACCTCTCATAATTTTATAAACTTCTATCAGGTCTCCCCTCAGCCTCTAACACTCCAGAGAAAACAATCCTGACAAAAAATTGGCTGTTGGAAGTGTCTATTTCTTTTATTTCATGCAATTTCTAATTTCATTTTGCAATGCTTAAGATGTTGCCCTGGGAGAAGATGCTGATTCACATACATTTCAATTGGATTTGAAGGAATTTGTGGGGAGTCTGTGGTATCTTCTCAGTACCTTGAAATGCCCATTGTAGGTAATACAGCACCCAAACCATAGAGAGCAAGGATCACTACTGCCATGAGATTTGGGCTTGGTCTGTGGTATTGATAGTCAAATACCCTTTTCCTTAGTTAACCATGTGCTGGTGTACTGAAGATGATATGAAGTACATTATTGATGTCTGCCTTCATTCAGAGGTAGCCCCTGAGATATGAGAAGTCATCCATGTTTTCCAGGGTCTTGCCATGAACATTTATCATCAGAGGGTGGAATTGTGCTGCAGGGGCAAGTTTGTGGAGGTCTTTTCTTGCACACGTTGAGTATTCTTATGGTGCCTGAGCAATCATAGCTAGTGGGTATTGAGTGGTGAATTGGTCAAATGTCTGGGAACATCATCCCAACACCCCCAGCAACTGACTAGGTGTGGGAAGTTAGGAGAGGGGGTAGGTTAACAGATAAATACAAATGTTAGCAAACTTTATGGTTGGAACTCTGGCTAGACATACAAGCACTGGTTTTGTGTACTTTGACTTTAAAAGATTTTAAGTTTAACCGTGTAAAAAAAAGTCCTAAGCACATTACAGGAGCATTATCAAAATAAAGCCAACAGCAAGCTACAACAAGTGTTTTCAATGCAAAGGCAGAATACTGAGGATGCTGGAAATCAAAGTTTTGAATATGTTCAGTGAAACAAAGAAATCCATCTAACAGCAGAGAGATAGTGGGTAAAAGTAACTTCCTGAGAATTGTAGGACATTCATTGCTCACTCTGCATGAACTATTTGAACATTCCAATAGCAGCTCTGCAAACACTCCAAGGGAATGGTTATTTGCTTACGTTTACAGCGCATTACTGTAATAGGATACAAGAATGGAGAATACCAGAAACATTTAGCTGGGATACCATGTCTAAAACTGAAACACCCACTGCTCCAGCCTTTACAGATACCAACTTATTGATGTTAATTTACAGCATTTTCCTTGTTTCAGGTTTAACATCTTCACTTTCTTTTTGTTTGTACTGTAGTGTCCTTTACTTTCTTTGGTGACACCTAGTGCCAGAAACAGGTGTATACAGCAAGAGATTACACTAAGAATGTATGTACATACTGATATTACGACGTTATAATACCTTTTTAAAAAAAATTACTTCTGCAAATGTCCACAAATTTACTAACCCATTCCCACATTGCACCCTCCCCCAACCAGACATTACCTATCAACAGATGTTGATACCCTTTGATGCAAAATTCTCTGTATGAACTGATCCTTCCAGTTCCCTATCCTTGAGTAGGAGCCTGCCAAGTGAATGTCCATGGTTTATTTAACCCCAGAGATAAAGTCCTTGATCCTGTTTTCATGCACATATTTTCAATTGATGCCAGAGAAGTTGCCTTTGGAATAGCACTGAAAACCTCATATCGGGAGTTCACAAAAGTGCAGGGTAAATGCAAGCAGCAGCACACCACCTCACAAGCCAACAACCTCCTGCCCCACCTGTAACCCAGCAGATGCCACCCACCCAGTTCACCCTTCTGTAATACCCTAACAAGCTAGTCTGATTTAGATGAATTAATTTTACACTGCAGGAATCAGATGTTATAGGTTGAAATAGTAGGCTAGAATTTAAAAAAAACATTCACCTACCTGAAAGATTCAATGTATGGTAAAAACTGAAAATTCTTTAAATAAAAGGAATTTTAAAAGATTAATAAATTATGCTGCCCTCCTTCTCAGGCAGTCACTTGGGATTGAGGATGACTTGCCGTTCCAGTTCTGTGGGTTTTGAAGCGACTGATAAGCCAACATAAAACCTGCAGATTTATATATGGGGCAAGGGAAAGTTCAAAAGGGCAGGTGCACGAGTAGCTCGAGAGGTGGTGTACTCTTAATATGAGCTCAAGGTTCACAGTGCACTCCAATTGTTACTTCTCCACTTTGAGCAGTCATGGACTAGGAGTTCCCAGGAGTCAGTGGGGATGTTGCACTTTTTCCTCCTACTTAATTTCTTACAGCAACAGAGGTTGGAAAAGAGCATGTTACAGCATGCAAATGACGTGGCCTGCAGCTCAACTACAGAGGTGTCCTCTGCTCTCCTGCTGATTGAAGCTATCGCTAAATTATACTGACCAATGATGTATTAGCATCATAGAAGTGGGGCATCTAGCCTCTCAAGCATATTCTGCTGCCCTTGATATACCAAATAGTCACTGCACTTGTGTTGGCCACTTGTGCTGGTCTCAGTGGCCCTCTGTACCTCTGATTTATTGGAGCGAAACAGCCTTCAGTTATTCACTTTCTTGGTTTGCAGCAGCATGGGTGATTGGAGAACAGAGGAACTAAAACCCATTCCTCACCAGCAAGAATCACCACCTTTAATGTGTTTTTACCCCTTGAATGCAAAGATCAGCTTTTAATGCATGAAAGCAATGGTGAGCCATCCTCAACTGCTGAAGTCATGACAGAGTAATTCCAGGCCTGCATCTTCCCAACAGCACATCAATCCAGCAAATGGAACCCATCATGTTTTTTTTGCCTTTTCAGCATGAAATGCAATTTGGAGAGTTTGAGACTGGTACTGCTTCCCTGCCATTTTCAGTAGAGATAATAGGTTTGGAAACTGCTAGTGAAGAACTTGACAATCTACTAATGCACCACAGTAGTGTAAATTGATAGATTATGAAACCAAAAGGTACCATTTCCTCCCCCTGCCCCCATCATTTCATTGTCCAGGACTATCTCTAGGTTTACTGTATAAATATAGCCCCAGAGCATAAAAAGACCAGCCCCATATTTTGTACAATATTTTAATATTTATTGCACCTTAAACTCCATTCTGTACTAGGGAAGTCAAACAAATTTAGTTCATGTGATCATTTTAATTCTACCAAACATTTCAAAAATCCAAGATAAAAATGTTCACAACATCGGTAGTAACTCTTCAAATTGAGAAGATTTATACAGAATTACCTCATTTGTGTGTTCGTTGCACTTTCCAACCCTGCAGCCTTTATTTCAATAATCCACTAGTGGGCTTCATTGGGCATATCTGTAAACTTTATGAAGCATGCTGATTTTTTTGTTCTCTAGAATGCCACATTATTGCTGGTGAGCATATAAAACCTATAATTGAGAGCATGAAATATAGACTGAATCTGTAACTCTGCTAATCTGTCATTAAGTACCACGTCCTTCCTGAAAAACCATTTTGTTGTACTTGGTGAAAATATAAAAGCGCAGTCAAATGAATTGACAAATTAATTCAGGAAGGATTCAGTAGCTGGAAATACAGAAAAAAGTGGGTTATAATAAATCAGTATTGCCATGGCATAAAGCTGGCTGTCAATTTTTGGCTCCTGTCATGTTTCAAATATAGTACTGAGCAATCTTATCAGTCCCAAGCCTTGCAAATTCTTTTCCAACTACCTCTCCAATTCCCTTTTGAAAGCCATGTTTACAAGCAGTCAGTTTCAGATCTTAACTACTGTGCAAGGACCTTGGTGGTTCTGCTTTACTGGTGCATACTGCCAGAATCAATTGTGGCATTTATCACATCCTGGCTAAGATCAAGCCAATTCCACTTAATTTAGGAATCTGAGTGTTCTGTTGTGTCTTGCAGTGCATTTATACCACCATCAGTAATGTGAGAAATTAATGCTTGCAGGAAAGCATAAATACACCAAATCCATGCCCATGCCTAAATTTTATCTCGACAATATTTTCTTTAAGGTTGACTCTAATCTTTAAGAGCTATAAAAATTAAATAATTTAAACCCACATTTAGTACTTTTTCTCTTTTATTTTCAAGTCAGATCTTTGACAAGGACACTCAAATCTGAACTGCAAGTACAATCAAGAATAAGGCAAAACAGTTCTACACCAATCTGCAGTCACTCAGGATACTTGGTGCTACTTAAGATAGAACAGAAAAAAAACTGAATAAAATCTGAACATTAAATTGAAGTTTTGTCCTTTGGATAATTTTTTTCATAATACCAAGATATAGTTTCCACTTTATACCCTTTACAGTAATCAAGTATTGCAAAATACCAGACTGATTAGATGACAATTTTTCAGCAAATTTAGCTTCAAGAACAGCCATCTAAACCAAACAAGACAACATACTCAAACTTGCATATTGAGTGCTCTCACACTATACCATGATCTCCAATACAAAAGCTGCCCTTTTACAGGACATATCCTCATTAAATTAGCCTAAGAGTAGTTTTTTTTAAACTGAACTATTTTGATCAGATTATATACCGAGAGTGTGGTACATTTTTCCCTTCCTATTGTCCTGCAAACCACACTAAGATGACAATTTAAAAAGATTTTAGTTTAAAAAAAAGTATCAGGAATTCAGACAAGGCATTTCATTTGTGATCCGTTTCTATACTTTGTTCCCTGCCACTTATCTTGCACTTACTCCAAATATGTGCAAAGTGTGCCAACATGACTGGAAAAATATAAATATGAAAAAAGCAGTATTTTGGAAGGCATGCAATATGTTCCAATAGGTGTAAATTTTGCTAAGTAAAATAATGAGTAGGAGCTTTACATTTCTTTAGTCATCTTTGTCTTTAGCACCATGCTTCAGTATGCGGGTAAACTCAATATAATTGAAGTTGCTCTTGCTATCAATTGGTGCTTCACGGAAAAGTTCATCAACGTCCTCATCAGTAAATCGATCCCCCATTGTTGTCAGCAGATCTCTCAGGTAGTCTTCCTGGATATAGCCTGTAAAAGAAAGTTGCAGCAATACAAAGCAAATTAGTTTTTCCTCAGAGCATTATTAGCAGAATAATTTGCAAAGTGCTTTCAAACACGCTCAAAAGTTATTAACCTCAGATGCAAAACTGAGTGCACGAAGAATCACGCTCTTCAAAGAAAAAAAACCTTAAGGCATTCAAATTGCTTCTAGTAGCGCAGTACAAAAACAGCATTTTGCAAAGTTTGGATACAGGAAATGGCAGTAAATCTTACCTATTTCATCTTTCTTATTCAGATATCTAAGAAAGGATGGATGGGGTGAAATAACATTGTGTTCTAGGAAATTATGAACAGAAATTTACAAAAAATGCTATCTAAAAGTTACCTCAACATTCTTAACTTCTTACAAAGCTTACATATCCCCTTTACTTTCACTGTGGCCAGATCCTCTTGCCTGTACCGTTCCATGAACAGCAGTGTGGCATAACTAAAATTTGGCTCATGAGCTCTTGTATCTACCCCTGAATGAAGAGACTCAGAACATTTCCAACACTTAAAGTGGGTGTGTCAGGAAACAAGCCTTAGAAGGAGAACACACATGTAAAAGAACATATTCCTAGAACTGTCCATCCCAGATCTGCTGGGAATTAAGTAGGGGTCTTGGGTTTCTGACATCTCATGTCTACTTCAAAGGGATGCTTCAGGGGAATTTGCAACTGTGAAGGCACAGGAATCCAACAATTCTGCCATTCTTAAAGAATAGAAAAGGCTAAGGCAGCAGTTTCTCAATGGTTTTCCTATAATACCTGTTCCTTCTTCATCAAAGCATGCAAAGGCATTTCTGATTACATCTTCAGGGTCTGTCCCATTCAGTTTTTCACCAAACATTGTCAAGAACATGGTGAAATTGATGGGCCCTGGGGCTTCATTCATCATTGCCTCTAGGTATTCATCAGTTGGGTTCTTCCCTGCAAGAAATTTAGATATTCACGGTTACATTATAAATACAAGGAACAGTTCATTCATAATGATAAATTAATGGAAATCACTGAATTTGTATCAGGAAAGGATGGCAAGACCAGACCGCACTGAGCTTTAAAGCATTGTTGGTAAAATCTCATTTGGCAAGGACACTTTCTTTTCAACTCTTCACTGGAATTATAACAGAAAACATGGAATATTCCAATTGCCTCATTTCAGTTAGCTACCGGAAATATTAAACTTGAGCTTTCTGCTTTGAATGTTTATGGCACTATTCACTAGCTGGATGCAATATTTTAAACAAAAAGGGGAAACAAAGAACATTACAAAATGAGACTTGATATGAACCAATTCTTGTTATGGAATGAAGCAATCCAGTTTGGCAACTGATCAGTTACAATTTTACAATGAGAAAACAAAGCTGGAAACAATTGTTCAGTATCTCAAGTTAACTAATATAAAGACAAATTAATTACAAGTAAAAGGAAAATACTATAATTACCAAGAGAAGCCAACATGTCATGTAAATCTTCTTTATCAATAAAACCATCACGATTCTGATCAATCATGTTGAAGGCCTCCTTGAATTCCTGAATCTGCGACTGATCAAACATAGCAAATACATTGGAAGTTGCGCGCTGAGGGCGCTTCTTGGTGGTCTTTCCCTTGGCTTTTTTGCTCGACATGGTGACTAGGTGTTGTATCTAGGGAGACAAACAGTTGAGATTATACAGTTCTGAAGGTCAATGATAAATCTCCATAAATGACGCACAACCTGAACATTTCTAATAGGCAGTTAATTTCAAACAGATTTTTTTCAGAATTAGATCTAGATTTATCCTCAGCTAGCATGTTTCTATTTTTTCAGTTTAACATTGGATTCAGAAAACGAAATAGTGTGAGAAATCCTCTAAACAAATTTCCAGCCTCTATTCCATGACAAAAGATGAAGAGGAACACAACATTTAATTGTTGAATAGATTACTTTCCTTTTTGATAAGAAAGTTGTGTTTCCCAAATACACAAGCGAAATCTACCCATAACTATCAGCAAGGTGACTTGAGAGTTCAAAAATACCAGAGACGCCAAAAACAAAACAGTATCTAATCATGTAGGAGGACCACTTTGGTTCTGTGAAGCAAATTAAGATAATTGAATATATTACCTCGTCACCAAGTATCAAGATTTTATGGCCTGTACACTATTCAAATGCTTCTCAACAGAAGATAGAGGAATTTATACAAGTCTTTAAAATGAACAAATTGCTTTGTTTAATTATTGTCACACAGACAAAACTATTCAATTTGCTTTGAATGACAGTCTCAAAAATTGCAAAATGGGTACACTTAAATAGCTTCCCATGCCTTGCTATTTATAAAGTTGATAACATTAATGCAATATTAAGTGTGGTGAAGCAGGTACATTACTAGAGACAGCATCCGTCAAGAGTTAGCACTTGATTCAGTTTTAGGTAGCATACTAGAATTCTTAACTTTATACCATAATTGCTTAGTGATACATCACACAAGCTTTTCAATTATTAGTCTGTACAGACTTAGCTGTTGGAAGTTTCAGCCACAAGTGTTGTTTTTGAAGCATCTAAAAAGTGGCAGAAAAAACCCAACCCTGTAAATATTGCAAGTAGCAATGCAGTATTAAACTTGCAATTGACACCCTCCCAAATCTCCTTCTCTTTTTCCCACCACAACCCCAATGGAAAAAAGTTACAGGAAACCCTACTACCTAATTCAAAGGACCCCCTTGCAGAAAGAAAATATATCCAGGCGGATTTCTAACCACATTTGCTTTTGTACAGGAATAGAATACCATGCTTAGTGATAACCCAGAAATTATACTAAAAAATTCAAGACTAATTCATCAGTTGTGACATTGATTGACAAGGAAGTGTAATGATATATTTTCAAGGATTTTAACACTGTGAAGGCCATTTGGTTACAGCAAACAGCAGTTCAAGCATTAAGCCAGGTGATTTATTTTCGAAATTCAGTTTTCAGTGAACCAGCAGTGCACCAAAAGAATTGATATCCTCAGTTACAAATCCTAGCACGCAATTTGAAATGGAGACAAGAGAGATTGCAGATGCTAGAGATCTGGAGCAACATACAAAATGCTGGAGGTGCTCTGGTCAGGCAGCATCTATGGAGGGAAATGGAAATTGGATCAAAACCCCTCATCAGGACTGGAAAGAAAGAGGAAAGATAGCCAGTGTAAAGAGCGAGAGAGGGTGGAGCAAGAGCTGGTGGGTGAGAGGTAGATTCAGGTGAGAGGAGAATGACAGGCAGGTGCAGGAGGGGGAAGTGGGAATGATGTATTCCCACACTCTCCCCCCACAATTTAAAAAAATGCTCAACTATACTTGAGAAAACAGATTACTGCCTGATGGAAAATAGGACTGAACACATCTTTACAAGAACAAAATGGTTTTCAGAGATCTTAGAGATTATTAGCCAAATATTAAACTTTGTAGCTAATTGTTACATCATTAAAAAGCATTAAACAATAACTAGACACTGAACAAGTATGTGGCAAATGAAAGTGCTGCATATTTTCTTTATGATTAAGAGAGAGTTTGTATTGTCGGATCCAGTTATTTTTGAATCCACAGGTTCTTTCAGGAGTCCAGGAATAAGTGTGAAGCACCAAGTTGTTTTCAAAAGTTTTATTGGAAAAGTTTAAAACAAAGAAACAGTCACAGAGCACATGGCACTAGGTTTGATGAGCCGAGACAAAGGGAACAAAAGATGAGCTCAGGCCAGGGGAGACGAGCAAGAGAGAGATTAACAAAAAGCAGCACCTTTTATACCTGAGATAAGAAATGCTCTTTAGCTAACAATAGTACAATCAGGAAACCTATTAGATACTTGTGGCCAAACCAACCAATGAAAAAACCACATATTCACCTGATGGACGAACCAATAAACTAGTAAGCAGCCATTCCTTGTGCTGCCACTTGAGGTGTATTAAACATGTTAAAAGACTAATTAAAACAGTCGAATCCAACAGTATTCATAATTGAACGTTACATTTAGCCTCACCAAAATAAAAACAGAAAATGTGGCTAATAAGTTAGTTTCAGTCAAGAGACAAATACTGGCTTGAACAGGAGGAACACTTCTTTTGAAGATCACATAGCAATATCTCTGTCTCAGAGAGGAACAGATAGCTTAGTCTAACAACTAATCTATTAAGGCGGCACGGTAGCATAGTGGTTAGCACAAGGCTATTACAGTACCAGCGATCGGGGTTCGATTCCTGTCGCTGTCTGTAAGGAGTTTGTACGTTCTCCCGTGTCTGTGTGGGTTTCCTCCGGGAGCTCCGGTTTCCTCCCACATTCCAAAGACATACGGGTAGGTTAATTTGGGTTTAAAAAAACGGGCGGCGCGGACTCGTTGGGCCGGAAAGGCCTGTTACCACGCTATAAATAAAATTTAAAAAAAAATTTAAAGACAGTTGGTGAATGAAAGACTCCCTCAACACAATTAAAAGGTTTAGAACATCCATTCAAATTTAAGATTTAACCACCTTACTTAGACAAGACCAACCTACTTTGGTTGATTTTTCCAGATCAAACCTAAAACAATCAAAGTAATATAAAAACTTAACTCCTTTACTGTAAGATTCACACTAGTACAAAACCAGACTATTCCAATCAAATTTGAAAATTCTGTTTTACTTGTACTGCTTTCCATTAGTTTAAAGGTTATATCTTTTAAGTGGCTTATTCGAGGAACAGTTTTATCAGATTGCAGACAGAAAATCATATACAAAAGAAATTCAGGATCCTATGATACTTTTCAAATTTCTTTTACGAACAAGGCAAAGAGTAGGTTAGCAATTGACACAGGTAAATTATCAGGAGCTACCTTTATTTTCAGAAGTATTCATATGGTTTATAGGACACCATAACAATATCCAATTTACAACTTAGCTTAAGCAATAATTGTGTTGTCTTACTTGATATTTGACCCCAAAATGAACTAAGAAGTTGTATTTCAAGCTTTAGGCATCCAGGATGACTAACAAGTTGGAAATACTTGCTTAAGTGCATAAAGTACATCACTTCAAAGTTAGTTCATCAATGAAACATTTGTTAAAAGTTAGACAGCTTTCCCAAAGATCAATCTATTCGTCAGGTCCCAAGGACAAAGGAAGAGAAAAAGACAACACTTGAAGCTAAATATTTATTACAGTTTCTCTTCCAATCTGAAGAAAAAGTTGCACTAATGTAGTATATTCTTGGATTCATGTTCAATGATTCATTGATATAGGAAAAGATTCCAAGTTGTGCATGTTTAAACAGACAAGTTGCGCTGTTAATCAAAATTTATCCATCAACCAAAATGAAATATCATTGCATGTTGAGATCTTGCACACAAATAAGCTGTATTTACCAACAAACACTTCCAAAAGGAGCTTATTGACTGAGACACTATATGCAACATCACTTTCCGCTCTCCCTTCAATACCTTTCTATAAAGAAAAACTAGACTAGATCACTTCTTTACATTTTAAAATGATATTCCCTGTGAAATACAATTTTCATTCCAGTTATACCACTTCCATTTAAAAGTCTACTCTCTAGGTCTGTATCTGAACTTAGCCAATGCTGGGTGTTATTAGACTGAGGGACTCTGTGGGGCAGGTCAATTTATCTTCTATTGGATTTTTTCCTGGAGAAAATACAATAGCTAGAACTTGTGGGCAACAGCAATCTTAAGAGGGTCAAGAACTAATTTTGTAACCATTTTAGTAGCAGTAGAGAAAAAGCAAATACTTGCAGGAGACAAAAATAGAGATTCTGAAGATGTATGGGTCACAATGTTTCCATTCAGATGATAAAATTATACACACAAGCACAGCAAGTCTCAGCAGTACTGGTCAACTGTGGGTTAAAGCTCACAGCTGCCTTTAACCACTGTTCACATTTGATAGGGAGCTCAGTATCAAGGAACCTGAAGCAACCTTGGATAAACGGACTTCTTGCTTGGCTGATTAAGTTTTATGGGATACTATCCTGTTCTGATAACCTTCCCCCTATGTAATAGACAAATGTATTGTTTGGCTGTATTCACAACTCCATGAACACCAACCTAAAAGATCCAGGTTTAGCTAACTACTGGCAGATAGCCATCACAACACTCAAATACCAGGCAATAAATGAGAAGGCCTCACCACCTCACCTTATCCATTAGCACCATTTCTGAACTCTTTTTTGACAGGTGGCTAATCAACAGAATCTATGAATGGTGTGATGAGTCATCTTGACCTATCAGTGCCTCTACATATTGAAATGGAACACTCACCAGTTGTCTGGATATAGTCAGATTTAATGCTGAGGCAGCTTACAAATCCAACTGAAGTCATCCAGTTGATCTGCACCCCACCACTACACTCAACATTTGCCATCAACACAATTTAGCTGCTGGAACAACCCATTAAGCCTTCCACCATTGTTTCTCTAACCTTTGCTGAAGTATCAGAAGCAGCACTTTGACATCCAAGGCCCATGTTACTTTACCTTGGACAATATCAATATTTCTACATAGAGCACAAATTTTGCAGCTGCCATCACATGGGATCACCATCACAAGGATTCCAAAATTTCAACACCACAGCCCACCACCAACTTTTAGGGAAACTAGGAGTAACCAATGTGACCTTACTAATGCTACCCATTCTATAGAACAAAAACGAAGTATCCAAGAATTGTTTCCAATATTTAAAGCAAACAATTATTTATGGAATTGAGGAAAGGATAATAGAATTTTCTAATAATGCCTCTGATCAGCTTGTAGCCTGATTTGATACTGGCAGTCTTAAGGGATCAGACGAGTTGAACTCTTCCAAAATACTAGCTCAAACCAAGATCATTCACTGATTTTCTGGTCTATACTACCTCCTTATTAAACAAAGCTTCAATTTAAAAATTCTCATCCACTTTCAAATACCTCTGTGGCCCTATCCTTATTAATCTCCAATATCACACTGTATAGCCTTTCAATCCTTCAGTCTGTGCTCCTCTTTTTGAAAAATTTTAATTGTTCCACAATTGTCAGTCATATCAACACAAATTGCCTTGCTAAGCCTCACCACCAACTTCCTATGAGACCTCTTCTGGTTTGAAGATCCACAACTCAATTTCACATTTTGGCTGTTAACACTGAAGAACCTTGGAGTCATTTTACCAACTGAAAAGGCCTATAATATTAATTTTGCTTGCCAGAAATCAGGCAAAAAATAAGAAAACTGGACTACTGGCATGTAGATCAGTAGAAAACTGCTAAACAGCATTGAAGAAATTTACTATCTCCATTTCACAGCTTAGCAAGTTTTAGTCTTTCAACATGGACCACTGCAACAATCTGAAGAGATGATTGCATCTATGACATGTCATGGTCAATTTGTGTAAAACAAACTGGTTCGACCACACTTAGAGTACTGTGTCCAGTTCTGGTCGCCTCATTATTGGAAGGATGTGGAAGCGTTGGAGAGTGTGCAGAGGAGATTTACCAGGATGCTGCCTGGATTAGAGAGTATGGATTATGAGGAGAGACTAAAGGAGCTGGGGCTTTACTCACTGGAGGAGGAGGAGGATGAGGGGAGACATGATAGAGGTAAACAAAATATTAAGAGGAATAGATAGTGTGGACAGCCAGCACCTCTTCCCCAGGGCACCAATGCTCAATACAAGAGGGCATGGCTTTAAGGTAATGGGTGGGAAGTTCAAGGGAGATGTCAGAGGGAGGTTTTTCACCCAGAGAGTGGTTGGTGCATGGAATGCGCTGCCTGGGGTGGTGGTGGAGGCTGATACATTGGTCAAGTTCAAGAGATTGTTAGATAAGCATATGGAGGAATTTAAAATAGAGTGATATGTGGGAAGAAGGGGTTAGATAGTCTTAGGTGTGGTTTGAAGGTCAGCACAACATGGTGGGCCGAAGGGCCCATATTGTGCTGTATTGTTCTATGGTTCTATGATGTTGGAGGGGGAATAGAAAATAGCTTTTAAATCAGGGAGAAGGTCCAAAACATTCGAAATATTGCCACGAAATCCTTTATTCACTTGACAGTAGACGGGGTTTAACATCTGAGAGCATAGCACTCTCAACAAGACTTGCGCTGTTAGGTTTCCATAGCAATATTTCAACCTACAGTTTGTTGCAATTCATTGAAAGTAGTTTGAAATAAATTTGCCATATTAAATTTGCAGAAGCTACATCTTCCAACGGTATTTCATTCTCCAACAAAAACACTTTATATAGCATGCAACTACTTCAGGGCATTCCAAAGCACAGTGCAGCTAATAAAACCTTAGCCCCACCACTAATCCATAGTTGTTGGCTTTGCTTTCTGTTCAGATTATATGGCTGAAGAGGCTTAACTAGGGATGAACAACTGCACGTTTCTCAGATATCATTACATTATAGATTAAATTACTTAATGATTTGTAAAGGTCAAAAAGGAGCAAGATCATCCTTTGACTTCAGTTACATTTTAATTTCAGAATACAAGAATCATTTTCCAAAACAAGTGCTGGGCTGTGACTCATTGTTTTTTTTAAACAGAGGCAGGCTTCAGCACATACTGAGCAAGGAAAGATTAATCATTTTAAGTTTCACTTATCAGATTCACATTTAACTCTTTCAAGCACAGAACCTAGTACTGATTCTGTACAAATACTTACAGGACAAAAGGTAAAGTAACAAAACTGAAGCTACTTTTTCTGATGGCTTAATATACATTTTCTGGCATAGCTAATGTTCAAATTTTAAAGAAAAACAGTTCAACAGAAATTACACAGCATGCCATTTTACAAGGAGGGGTAGAAAAACTTAATTAGGCAATATATATTAAAAAAAGTCACATACAACTCTCTTGTTGGAGAAGTTCAAGCTTGTCACCCAAATTTTCAAACCCAAAGAGGATCTCAAAGCAGGACAAGACAATTTAAAAGTGACCCACTTTCATTCATTATAAATTGATATTAAGGTTAATCATGCAAGTTTAAAAGAAACACTTTACATTTATATAGAAATGCTCATGACCTCAGGAGTTCTAAAAAGCTATTTAACTGAAGTATTTTTGAAATGTGGTCATAGCATAGGAAATAGCAATGAATGTGTGATGCACACACAGACATATGAATGACCAGATAAAGCTGTGTGATGTAGACAGAAAGATAACAATTGGCTACTTCAATGAGTACAACTCCCTTTTTAAAACTGTGTTGCAGCATCTTTTAATCCACATGAAGATAACCCAGGGCCTTGACTTAATATCTCATTTGAAACAACTCCGACAATGTGCCTCACCTTCAGTACTCCATGTAATAAACCTGGGTTTTTGCACTCAAATCCAGAGTTTGACCAAAATAAGATTACCAATTAAGCTACATCTGAATACTGGGTAAATGCAGAAAGTGAGCAAAATATATCAGAAATATATCCTTGCATCACATCAAGTGCTTCCATTTTCACAAATGTTAAAACAAGTAACTTTACTTCCCTTCTTTCAACACTGCAAATGGTCACCTCAACCCATTTGCCAAGTCCTTCCTCTCAATTCAATGACAGCACAGAGCATAAAAACAAAAAATTTAAGGTGAACATTTATAAAACATTGGTCCAGCCTCAACTAGCATATTGTGTTTAATTCTGCTTGAGACATCATAGGAAGGATGTCATCACAATAGACGGTCAAAAAAACTTACAAGAATTATTCCTGGGAATAAGAGACTGCAATTACAATAAAGAGGTGGGAGATATTTCCCTTAAAGAGAAGTCCCAGAGAAGACTTGATGGAAGTATATAAAATGTGAGATGTCAGGACAAGTGGGAGGTGGGAAGCTGTTCTGTTCGGCAGAAGGGATGAAATGAGAGGTCATAGGTATAAAACAAAGCAACTTACAGAACTTTTCACGAACTTAACATCAAATCCTGGGGTGGAACAAGGGCTCAGATGCATGTACGTCTGATCTCCTGCATGTTATGACTTCTACACAGCAGTTGGTTGCCTTTACAGGCCTGTCAGCACATCCCAGGTGACTGAGTGATGCGATTCACTCACATGATGCAAACGTGCAGCCAAAGCTTGGTCTGTTTTTTATTTTTAATTCCAAAGATTCAAACTAAACTTGGTTTAGTTCACTCATTTCAAATTCTTAATCAAGTTCAGAAAAAGCAGGATGTGATTTCAAACTAAAGCAGCAATACTAGCCATGTTGTCTACTATGTCTGTACCAGTTCTTTAAAAGAACAATCTAGCTCTTTCCTCAAAGCCCTGCATCTCGCTCTTCAGGAATGTACCTAACTGCCTAGTCAGTTACTGATGTATCTCCTTCCATAGCTCTTTCATGCATTGCTTTCATTGTCACCAAATGTTTTCTGTAAAAGCAGCCATTTTAACTGCTGCAGGCCCTCAAAAAAACATTCCAACATCTCTTCCAAAAAAAAGCTACACCTTCGGGAGTATACAACCATGGATACCCATCTTTTTTCAGCTTAGAACACATTCTGAAACAACTACCATGTCTTATGGACTTAATGTTAATAGTTTGTTGAATTAACTTTGAGATCTTAACTGTGGTCAAAATTCCAACTGCTAAGTCTATTTGAGACTACTTGAAAAAAAACATTTATACTAAACGTAATACTTGCATGTTAATTGAGCATAATGCCAATATGGAAGCAAACAGAAATACAATTTTGAACTTGGCCTCAAAAAGCTACACTCAGTCAGATAAAACAGATTAAGTTCTCTTTTCTTCAGGGCACTGAATTTTGAGCACATTGTAAAACAAGCTCAAACCATCTTCTGGTATTTCACTCTTTATAAGATTTCTTTTTTCCCTTTGAGTTATGTGTAGTTTGTGGTCAAAGGTTGAAACTCCTTTGACCACAACTACACGCAACCAACCCCACCCAATTTAGCACAGAACAAAATATAGGACTACTTTACTAACTCCAGTACTTGTTCACTAACTGATGGCAAACTTATTGCAAATTTAAAAACATTTAAGTCTCAAGGCTGTGATGTTTACACACTATGGCAATCATGACAAGTGTGCCAGTGTGAATATGACAAAATTGACATAGATGAAGTTTCAGCTATTTAACCAGTCATCACATGCAGATTTCAAAGAAGAAAGTGAGCTGGAAAGAACAGATCATAGTTCTTTAGCACCCTTCTCTCAAAAGCAAACTCTCAGGACTTGCAGAAACTTAATACTTTATACTCAAGTGACATTTTCCTGATAGTCGTCAGTAAATTACTAAAATCTAACCAGGTACAAACTGGAGAGAAAAAAAACAAACAGCAATTAAAACTCAATGTAGTCGACTAAGTGTACAGTAACCTGCCACACAAGAATATCACACCAACCTTTTGTATCCAAGTTGGCCACTTTTCAGCAATATATACTACCTCTTACCATCCTCATCTGCCTTGCTTACAGAAGAGGTGCACCGACAAAGTGTACACACCCTAAGACAGTCAAAGCTTTAAGAGACAAATCAACATCCTTGGTTTAATAGCAAATCATCCACTCGCACGATAACACAGTCTACAGATGCTGCTGCATTTCCGGTAACTTGTTTTTATTTTAGATTTCCAGGGATGCACAGTATTTAGTGCTGGCATCAGTTTATCAGCTCACGGCTTTGAACAGGGACCGGAGCCGAGGCCGGGAACCGATGGGCGGCGGCGGCCAGGAAACCCGCCGCTTTCTCCGGCCAATCCTCTCCGCGGGCCGCTCGGCCGTGCCTGGCTCCGGGCCTCGCTTCCGCCGCGGGCTTTGTAATTGCTGCTTCTTACACGGCTGCAGCCTCCGCGGGGGACGGGATGGGGGGTAAACCGATGGATTCGGTCCCTTACCTGACGCCCGCGAAGCCCGAAAACTCTGCCTCCCACAGCCGATCAGCGCCACCGCCCCACTTCCCCGAGAGCCAGGCCAACCACCGGAAGTGCCCGCAGCTGCTTCTGGTCCTGACTCGGGAGGGGGAAACACCACCACTGTAACTTCACTTTACAGTACCATGGACCGCCTTCTACAGGGGAAACATAAGTTGTAAAATATAATAATTTATTTGTGCTTTGATTTAACATTTTCCTATTACTGCTGCCGTTTTATTCCCGTGACAAACAACACCAATTCCAACTTTACCCTAGCAGACCGAAGTGGTTCAGCCGATGACGCGTTGGCCCTACATTCCGATGACGTAAGAGGCGCGCAGTGGAGCTCGAGACGTGCCCTTATTAGGCGATGGAACGGCGGGGCTTCCTGCGTGTCATGGCGCGAGGCCGAGGGCCGTTGTCCGGCTCGGCGTGAGGGCTCCTTTCCCCTCCCCCCTCCCCTCCCCTCCCCTCCCCTCCCCTCCCCTCCCCCCCTCCGTGCCAACACCAACAGAAAGGGCTGGTAACACCCAGTCTGCGCCGAAAGGGCAACCCTCCAGGCGGATGACTTCTCAGATCGCTGAGGAGCAGCAGCACTCATTACTCGTTGTAGTTCCCGAGTCACCCAGGGCAGGGCAGGTGCCGGATAAGCTGTGAACCAGGCTCCGTACCCGCCTGCACCGTTTTCAGGGGTCGTTTCTTGATCTTAAAGGGGCGAGAATTTGCCCGAGTCCAACCGAACAAAAGCTAAAGCCCCCGCTATTCCCTGAAAGGTAAAAAAGCTCAGGTGTAGTACACAATAGCAACGACGTCTATTTGTACAGCCTTTGGGATAGCAAGGGTATCACAAAGGCCTTAACTGAAACATTAATACCAAGAAATACCCAGCTGACTGCAGTATTGGAGTGGTGAGAAACCAAAACTGGAGAAAAGCTGCTATCTTGAAGGAATTTAGTGCTGGAGGAGATTACAGAGATGGGGATTTATTCTATGAACAGTATAAAACTGAATAATTAATACTGAATAACTTAATAAATGAATCCATGCACACCTTGCTACAAATGTTAAATGTGGAACTATGATTATATGAATTTTCAAAGGCACTTCACAATTAAGTTATTATTAACTACTTATGTTCTTTATGACCTAAACTTAACAAGATTTCTCCCTCTCATTTACTTATAGTTAATTATGTTCTGAGTCCGGTTCTGCTGTTAAATATTATGATAGATCCTTTACCATTGGTCCAAATTCATAAGAAAATCACACAAGAGCTCTGAAAATCGGTTAGCTGCAGATCTCCAGCAACTCTGATCTTGTATATCAGAGAATAAAGCACACTAGGATAAAACAGTGCAGAAGATGATTGTGTTGTAATATCAACAGCCCTGGGTGATGAGTACAATCCTCTCTCTTCTCTTGAACAGGATGCAAATCTCCAGTTCTGACACACCACTCCCATATCTGAGGAAGGCTGGAAAATTTTGACAGACCTTCAGCAGTTTTGATCTTTACTCCCATCCTGACTGAGAAGCCTCTTTGAGCACTGCAAAACAGTTTCAAGTCTTGTTATTTTTCTCCTGTCATTACTTTTTTCTTAAGTGTGGCACTTGCATGATCCAATTCTCAACTAGTTCCTCACCCTTGTTTCCTGACTTCACATTATAATCATTTTTGGCCCCTGATCACCACATGACTTCGGTGACTACTCTTTCAAAGTAGTTTATATTTTTACTAAAGACTTTTTGGTTCCTTTTTGTTTTTCAGAGCCATACTAATATCCTCTTTTTGTGCATCTCATTTCTGTATTCAGTTCTCCTTTGTGGTTATTGTATTAGCCTTGGTTCTCTACTTAATTGTAAACCCAGCAATTATCATTGGGACATAGAAGAATGTAAAGGATAGAAGCAGGAGGAAACCATTTGACCCTTTTTACATGTTCAATAAGATCATGGTTCATTTTGCTATTTCTTCTTTCATAGGTTCATTTTAATATGTATGTCTTATATGAACTTTATGTGCAGATGCTGGTCCTTTGCCCTTCCTTGCAATCTAGTTGGCCCATTTGATTTCCCAATGGGCTGGAAACATTCTGAATGTGAAAATTCTCCCATATACATTCAAAAATTCTTCCTCTTTCCCAGTCTAGTAGCATTGAAGCCCTCCATTATCCCTACTCTAAAGTTCTTGCATTTTTTTGCAATTTGACTCCTAATTAGTGAGCACTTGGAAATGCATTGAAGACAGTGAGCAAAAGATTTGTGAATAGCAACTTGTATTTGACAGACCTAACAATTTTTTTTAAAGAAACTGACAAATGGTATAGATAGGGAATGCAGGAAGTGTAATGGAAATTAATGTTACAGGTGCTCAGAGGAAGTGTAACAGCATTATTAAGATTGGTGGATAAACAGTAGTGTTGGAGGTTACCTGTTTGTGAGTTTCATTTCCTTAAGTACCATAAATTCAGGGCAATTGTGGTGAAAATCCTCAAAACTATCTATAGTTTGCATATATTATGTTTTCCTGGGCTATATGTTTCTCTGGCAAAGTTATAGATGCATTTATAGAATGGATAGACAGGAGGAAGGCACAATTTATTACAGAGAGATAGGAGGTGATACATTTTAGGAAGAGTGTAAGAAATGAGATCACACAATCAATGGAACATTTTGAATGGTGTTGAGGAGTAAAGTTACTTGGATGCTCAAGGATAATTTATTTTAAAAGACCTTTCAAATAGGAAACAGTAGATCAAAGAGATTAAAGTAAATTTCTACAAAGCAATGGTAATGACACAATTACTATGAAGTTAATTTTAATCTAGCTTTCTGGGAAGAAACTGATGGCATCTGATCAATATGGGAGTCTTACTTTCCATTAATCGGTGAATATGCAATTGACATCTGATCTGAAACTGTAACGATGAGCAGATTAGGTTAATGCTAACCCTATTTTTTGTGATTTGGTGGACTCATAAGAGAAAGAAAATAAAACCATACTCAGCCTCCAACATAGATTAATCAGGATGGTATAAAGGAATGGAAAATATAGTTACGAGAACAATCTTGAGAAACTGGAACTATTTCTGTCGGGACAGTGATGGTGAAGACCAGATATGATGAAGGTCTTCAAAATTGTGATGAATTTGTATAGCAAATCACGAGTTCCTTTTGTCCAGTAATGACAAGGAGCCATCGATTTAAAAATCTTATTGAGGCCTGGATATTCTACTGCTTCCATTAGGTTGCATTTGAATCGTGCAGATCTGTGGTACCAATGACCATTATTTGGGCCTAAGGTGGGTGATGAGAGGGGGTGTGATGAGGGTGTTCACTAGAGCAACTGTTTGTGCAAGGTTGGGATCGGGAGTGGGGAGGACCAGCAGATTGGTGGAGAGTGGCAGTAGGCAGAAGCCTACAGAGTGTTGAGGGAGTTGCAACCAGCAGTAAAGTGGGGGCCTGGCAAGATCTTGGTTTCAAGATGCAATGCTGGGTTAGTGGAACTGCAGCATCTATTGAAGGATAGAGGGTGAGAGGGACAGAGATTGGGCGGTCAGAGAATGGGTTGGAGCCGGGGGGATCTTGAAGCTGTTGGTGTAATCCAGGGATGTGGAGGACCCAAGGATGAAGGCAAGTAACTTACTTAACTTATGGTCCTCTCAGTTTAAGCTGCAGTGGAAAGACCTTATTGACCAAGAAAAAAGATCTGATCATGAAAAATACGGAGGCATACGCCAGGTTTAGGCAATCGGGACAAGCGAATTCCTCAATGCGTATGAGAAGTGTAGGAGTACCCTTAAGAGGGAAATCAGGAAGGCAAACAGAGGGCATGAGATGAATCTGACAGGCAAGTTTAAGGAAAATCCCAAGAGATTTTACAGGTAGTATATCAAAAGTAAAAGGGTGACTTGCGAGAGAATAGGTCTCCTTAAAGATCAGCATGGCTGTCTATGTGTGGAGCCACAGGAGAAGGGTGAGATTTTTATTGAGTATTTCTCATCAGTTTTTACTGTGGAGAAGATCGTGGATACTAAGGAAATCAGGCAACTGAGTTGTGATATCTTGGACTACATATGAATTACCAAGGAGGAGGTATTGGCAGTCTTAAGGCATATTAAGGTGGCTAAATCTCCAGGGCCTGACCAAGTGCATCCTCATCTTTATGGGAAGCTAGGGAAGACATTGCAGAGGCTCTTGCAGAGATACTTTCTTCTTCTTTAGCCACAGGTGAAATTCCGGAAGACTGGAGGGTGGCTGATGTTGTATCATTATCTAAGAAGGGCAGCAAAGATAAGCCAAGGAACTACATGTTGGTGGGTCTGACATTAGTGGTGGGTAAGTTACTGGAGGGGATTCTGAGGAATGGGATCTATCAGAATTTGGATAGATAAGGTCCAGATGGGGATAGTCAGCATGGCTTTGTGTGTGGCAAATCACATCTGACAAATCTGTTAGAGTTTGTTGAAGAGGCAATCAAGAGGATAGATGAGGGCAGGGCAGAGGACACCATCTATCATGGAGTTTAGCGAGGCCTTTGACAAGGTCCTGCATGGTAGTCTGGTTTAGAAAGTTAGGTCGCAAGGTAACCAGGGAGACCTAGCTAACTGGAATCATAATGGGCTCAGTAGTAGGAAGCAGAGGGAGATGGTGGAAGGTTGTGATCACCAACCTCCTGTCGAAGAAACAAGGATCAGAGCTGGGACCTTTATTGGAATCACAAGAGACTGCAGATGCTGGAATCTGGAGCAACAAACAATCTGTTGGAGGAACTCAGCAGGTCAAGTAGCATCTGTGAGAGGAAAGGAATGTGACAATTCCTTTCCTCCCACAGATGCTGCCTGACCTGCTGAGTTCCTCCAACAGATTATTTGTTGCTGGGACCTTTGTGGTTTGTAATTTATATAAACAATTTGGATGTGAATATACAAGACATGGTTAGTAATTTTGCAGATGATAATAAAATAAGTGGTATCGCAGAGAGTGAAGAAAGTTATCAAAAATTACAGGAGGTTCTTGACCAGCTAGTTAGGTGGGCTGAGGACTGGCAAATGGCTTTCAGTTCACATAAGTGTGACGCGTTGCATTTTGTGAAGTCAAGCCAGGGTAGGACTTATACAGTGAATGGTCGGGTCCTGGGGAGTATTGTGGAACAGAGAGACCCAGGCGTACAGGTTCATAGTTCGCTGAAAGTGGCGTCTCATGTAGGCAGTTGGTGAAGACAATGTTTGGCACACTGCCTCATCGGTCAGGGCTTTGAGTTGGGATGTAATTTTGCAGTCGTGCAAGATATTGATGAGGTCACACTTGGAGTATTGTGTGCAGTTTTGGTCACCCTGTTATAGGAAATATGTCATGTCGCCAGGACTCAAGGGCCTGAATTACAGGGAGAGGTTGGGCAGGCTAGGACTTTAGTCCTTGGAATGTAGGGGACTGTGGGGTGACCTTATAGAGGTATATAAAATCATGAGGGTATAGATAGGGTAAATGGGCACAGTCTTTTTCCCAGGGAAAGGGAGCCAAAAACTAGAGGGCATAGGTTTAAGGTGGGAGGGGAAAGATTTTAAAAGGGACCTGAGGGGCAACTTCTTCCAGAGGTGGTGTATATACTGTGTATGGAACAAGCTGCCATAGAAAGCTGTCGAGGCTTGTACTATTACAATGTTTAAAAGACTTATGGTCATGTACATGGATAGAAGAGGGATACAGGCCAAATATGGGCAAATGGGACTAGCTTAGGTGGGCCCCTCGGTTGGCATGGTCAAGTTGGGCCGAAGGGCTTGTTTCCGTGCTGTATTACTCTATGGCCCAGTCGTGTCCAGTGACAGGTTCCCAGGCCAATGTGTTCAGTTCCTCTGCAATGCTCCAAAAGGACTGCTGAACAAGGAATGATGTCATCTCATGTGGACTTGATGTGGAAATCATGTTGAGCTTCAAAGGTAAGCCATGCCTGGAAGTACATGGTTTAATTTCCAGAATGAAGCAGGATGAACCAGAGAAAAAAACAGCATGTGCAATTGAATATACAGGCCTGAGTCTAATAAGATAGAGGAGAGGAAATTTCTTACATAGAGTTGAGATACTCTCTAAGGTTGCAGTAGATGAACGTTTGAAGCAGTGATAGATATAGGGCTTTGAGGACAGAGTGAGCAATTTGTTTTGAATTCATCGAATAGAGGCACCATTGACACCACTGTTGTTGGTAGAATCACAAATGGCAATGAGAAGGCTTACAGGAATGAGATAGATCAGCTGGTTGAGTAGTGTCACAACAACAACCTTGCACTCAACATCAGCAAGACCAAGGAACTGATTGTGGACTTAAGGAAGGGGAAGTTGGGAGAGCATACATGTTGTGTGAAATGGTTCTTTTCGGCCTTAAGGATGAAGGACTCTGGACACGAGCTTCAGATATCAAAGCTAGTTTAATCACAAAGGCAAATGCGGGGACAGAATGGATGGGAACAGATACACACACACACACACACACACAGAGGAGACCGCGAATGTGAGGGGGAATCGCAACTAGGATAAGATACACTCACACACACACACACACACACACACACACACACACACACACAGTGATACACACAAGCACACAATACCAATGTACAACTTCAGGATATAATACTTCAATGCTTGACCCACACTAGCATTGGCCCTTAATGCTCCCTGAGTCTGAGTGAAACTCTAGCATTGGCCCTTAACGCTCCCTGAGTCTGAGTGAAACTCTCCCAAACCACCTGGTGATGCACTCTTACCAGTGATCTCTGCAGTGTTGTCTCACTACTCCTGGGGTCATCAAAGAGGGAGAGCTAGGAGATTGCAACCCTTTTTATGGTGCTAGGAGGCTGGGTGGAGCCTCACTGAGTGATTTAAACAGGCCAATGGTTTGGGTGTCAAGGACAAAGGTGCCTGCCACAGCCAATGGTCAGGCAAGTTCAGAGACAAAAGGTACCCTCACACCTGAGGGGTGGGTGGAGCCGCACCTTGATTGACAGTAGTATCACTTCCGATCCGAGGAGCAATGCTGTCCTCCAACCATCAGGGGCCAGTGTCGTTATTGTCACGTGACAGCCATGTGCTTTCTCACTACAATACACCAGTCCTCACTGAGGAGTCAGCAGTAGAAAGTGTGAACAGCTTCAAGTTTCTGGGCATCAACATCTCAGAGGATCTATCCTGGGCCCAACACATTGATGCAGTCACGAAGAAGGCACGCTAGCGGCTCTACTTCTTTGGGAGTTTGAGGAGATTTGGTATGTCACCAAAGACTCTTACAAATTTCTACAGATGTACGGTGGAGAGCATTCTGACTAGTTGCATCACAGCCTGGTATGGACCCTCCAATGCACAGGATTGCAAGTGGCTGCAAAGAGTTATAGACTCCACCAGCTGCATCATGGAAACAACCCTCCCCACTACTGAGGACATCTTCAAGGGGTGGTGCCAAAAGAAGGCAGCATCTATTGTTAAGGACCCTCACCATATGGGACATGCCCCCTTCTCGTTATTACCATCAGGGAGGAGGTACAGGAGCCTGAAGACCCAAAGTTAATGATTCGGGAACAGCTTCTTCCCCTCTGCCATCAGATTTCTGAATGATCCATGAACCCATGAAGACTACCTCATTATTCTTTTTTTTGCACTAGTTATTCATTTTTGTAATTTATAGATCTTTATGTCTTTGCACTGTACTGCTGCCTCAAAACAACAAATTTCATGTCACGTGTCAGTGATAAATCTGATTCTGATTCAGGGACCCACACAGACACAAAGGGCCAAAACTCTTCTTGACTGCCATAAGTTTCTATCATTTTGTTGTTTGTGACAATAATAAAAATCCTAGAACTTTCAAATGCCTGGCTGGGCAGCAGCATTATATGACATTGATGAGATCTTTAGAGATCTTTAGAATGAGAACTTTTAAACAGTTGAAAACAGAAGAGACGATCATTGTCCTTTAACCGTTATCAATATTTTTAAAAATACCACCTTCAGTGAGAAATTTATGTGATTTCGCATCTAAACCTAATCAAAATGCATGTTACTTTAAAAACTTTTATTGACTTGTACTTCTGCTTCCGTTCTCATACTAAAAGCATTGCACTGTTGTTGCTTGTTAGGTTTTAACTTATGATAAGGCTGCCTCCTTGTGGCAAATGGCATAGTAATTCTGGGCATGTGAATCCACAGGCCATTTTCCAAGTGTTTATGCTGTGATCCTTATGGCTGGTGTTCTGCAGTGTCAATCTCGTGGGTAGATGAGATTAGAGACCTGGTTAGCATGGATCAATTAAGCAGGGATGAAAATCTGCCTTCATGACCAGGGGCACATTGTGGGCAATTTCCTGCTCCAATAAGGCTCACAGATTCAGGTTGCCCAAAGGAGGAGGTGACAGATGGTAATGTTGAGTTGAACCAAACTGTGAAGATGGACCACACTGGCACCAGATTAGTAACCAGTATGCCTCTTCTCACCAAACATAAGGACCACCATTTACAGCCATAAAGTCATAGAGCACTACAGCACAGAAACATGTCCTTCAGCCCATCTAGTCCATGCCTGCCTGGTTTTCTGCCTAGTCCCATCTACCTGCACCTGGATCATAGCTCTCCATACCTCTCTCATCCATGCACCTATCCAAACTTCTCTTAAATGTTACAACTGAACCCGCTCTACCATTTCCACTGGCAGCTCGTTCCACACTTGCACCACCCTCTGAGTGAAGTAGTTTCCCCTCAGATTCTCCTTAAATATTTCACCTTTCACCCTAAACCTATGACCTCTAGTTTGACAGACATAAAACTCTCTTTGTTTCTTTTGATGTCAGGGCATAATGCTTGGAGTGCACAGAGGATCCAGCCTAATCAAGATTGCAGTCCCATAATAAAATCTTTTTCTTCACTTTTGATGAAGCTGTGGCAGGAATTCACCAAATCAATTTTCAGAACAGCATCTTGGAAATCTTAAAACAGAATACATTACAAAATCTGCTTTACATTGGATCACTGAATGCTTTAAAGGGGGATGTTCTACCTTATCAATTATCTCCTTTGCTTGTAAAAGCACTGAAGTTACCTTAAATACTAGTCACCTTTAAATGTATCAGCTTAAGTAGACATATCATATATGAGTTTAGACAGTGAATGTTGGTGTCCTATGTGGAAGGAGGTGCATTACAGATAAGCCTGATTCTGTCCTCACCTGATGCTCACATTCACACCGTTATCAGCAGGAGGCACTGTACAAGAGATGGAGCAATAACCTAGAATGATTTACTCTCTATCGCAAGCACTATGAGTCCAATTATTGTCCTACTCTTATCAGCCAAATGCAAACTTAAAACATTTGGTACTTTTCTAGTTTATGTCATCACACAGTCAACTCAAGAACAACTAAATTTTTTCCAAGTTGATCCTCTCCTTTTATATTCTGCTTGTTAGTGGTATTATTCATAATCACAAGATCAGCTTCACATTTAATGCTAATGACTCTACTTAAACATTACCCTCAGCTCCTGTGCTGTTGGATTCCTTTCCCCAAAAGTCTATTTGCTCTTCACAGTAATGACACCATGGAAAGAATAAATGGTCATTCCAATAAGTAACTTAAATCGTCAGGCTGAAGGAAATCCTTTCGGATGGGTATCAGCAAGGAATGTTTTGAGTGAATCATTAACTGTTGTTATATTTATAGAAAGACCATACCTATAAGCTGCAACCAGCTTGGGTCCTGAGGACGACCACCCCGGCCAGGCCCTGCAACAGACCTTCATGGATGATCCCTAACTTGGCTGTTCCCTCCACACTGGGCAATTAAAGATCCAGAGCATAGAACTGAAGTAATGGCAGAATTTAAGGAGTGCTTAAATTTTAGAACAGGTGTTGTTTCTCACACTATGTCTGTGGACAAGGACACATCTAGTCAGGGAAAACTACAAGCTACCATTGAATTGACAAAGTTGACAACCATTACCATATTTTATGGGTACTTTTCTGTACAACAATTTCAGAACTGACTCCTTAGATAATAAAGCAGCCTATGTTCACATGGAACAAGACCTGAACAATTGCAAATGCCTTCTAAGGCCTCAACACCCTGAGAATCAGGAACGGGAGGGTTGAAATGATCAGGGACAGAGAGGCAGTCTGGAAAGATCACTTCAAAGGCTCCACAACCACAACTCGGTCCTTAATATAAGGACCCTAGACTCCATCCCTCTCATTCAGGTCAGCCTCGCTGTTGCCCCTGACCACCTCGACATCTAGAAGGCCACTTATTTTGAGCAACAGAAGAAATCTTCATTTAGAAATGCATAGGTTAATCAAGGACGATCAGTTTGTTAAGGCAAATTCTGACTAACTAGATTGAAATTTTTGAAGAGGTAAAAAGGAGGGTTGATGAGCAGATTATACTTGATATAGTCCACATGGATTTTGGCATCTATTGATAGGGTCAAAGTGATTCAAGAGAGAATGGCAATTTGGATCAACGAATGGCTCAGTACCAGGAAGCAAAGTAAAATGGCTGACAGGTGCCTTTGCAATGTAAAGCTGTTTCCACTGAGGTTCCACAGGGTTCAGTACTCAGTTCCTTGATTCTTGGTTTATATATTAAAGATTTAGATGAAAGGGACACAATGAAGAAGTTTGCAGATGATAGAAAATTTGGCCTTGTGGCCAACAGTAAGGAGGAAAGCTTTTAACTGCAGGAAGATACAGATGGCTTGTTTAGTTGGCCATTGAAATGGTGAATGAAATTTAACTGGAGAAGTGTAAAGTAACACATTCAGGGAGGTAGAACAAGATGAAAATATGTAAGTTGGAGGATACTTAGAGGTTGGAGGAATAATGAGACTTTGAGAATATGTCTGCAGATCCTTGAAGTTAGTAAGACAGATCAATAAGGTAGTTAAAAAAGACATCTGGGAAGGTCTCTACCAACTATAGGGCAGCAAATATGACCCCACTATTTAAGAAAGAAAGGAGACAGAGAACAGGGAACTGTCGATCTGTTAGCCTGACATCAGTAATGGAATCTCTGATAAAGATTTGATATCAAGAAACTTAGAAAATAATAATATGATTGAGCCAATTCAATAGGGCTTTATGAAAGGGAAATCATGCTTGTCTAATCTTTGAGGATGTATGTAGTAGAGTAGATGATGAGACAGAGAATACACGGGGATATTAGCAAGTGGAATAAATGGGCAACAACAAGGCAGATGGAATACAATGTGGAAAACTGAGATTATCTGCTTCAGTAGAATAAACAGCCCAAGTACTTTTAAAATGATGAGAGATTGGAAGTGTTGATGTTCAAAGAGACCTGAGCATCTTTACACACAAGTCATTTAAAGTTAATATCCAGGTATGCAGGCAATAAGGGAGGCAAATGTTCTGTTGGCACTTATTGCTCCTCATGTTCTTTTCCTTTATCTACGGAGACACAAAGTATAAGATCAGAGAAGTTATGCCAGATCTGTATAGTACACTAGTTAGGCTGCAGCTTGAGTATTACATCCATTTCTGGTCATTACAGGAAAAATGTGACTGCACCAGAGAGGATGCAGTGGTGATTGAGGATGATGTTGCTAAGATTGGAAAATGAGAAAAATTTAGATAGCTTGGGTACTTTTTCTTTGGAATAGAGGAGGCTAAGAGGAGATTTTATTGACGAGTATAAAACCATGAAGTGCCTAGAGTAACAAGGAAGGACCTGTTTTCTTTAGCAGAAAGGTAAAAATAAATACTAGATGACATACAATTAAAGTCTTTGATGGAAGGATAAGAGGGGAATGAGGAAATATTTTTCATTCAGAGAGTTGTAGGGAACTGGAACACACTACTTAATTGTGATGGGGCAAAAACCTTTAACATTAAAAAAAAACTACTTAGATGTGCATTTGAAGAATCATGACCTACAAGATAATGGACTTAATGTTGGAAGATGGCATGAGGGCTGAGGGTTAAATTTGTCTTTTTTCAACAGGGAGAGACTCAGTGGACTAATTGGCTTCCTTCTGCATTATAGGCTTTCTATGATCCTATGAATGACATCCTTTGACAGATGAATGTATTGGTATTGGTATTGGTTTATTATTGTCACTTATACCGGGGTACAGTGAAAAGCCTTGTCTTACAAATCGATCGTACAGGTCAATTCATTACACAGTGCAGTTACATTGAGTTAGTACAGAGTGCATTGATGTAGTACAGGTAAAAACAATAACAATACAGAGTAAAGTGTCACAGCTACAGAGAAAGTGCAGTGCAGTAAGGTGCATGGTCACAACAAGGTAGATCATGAGGTCATAGTCCATCTCATTGTATAAGGGAACCGTTCAATAGTCTTATCACAGTGGGTAGTCTGGTGGTACGTGCCCTCAGGCCCCTGTATCTTCTACCTGATGGAAGAGGATGTTCCATAAAGAGAATGTTCCTGGAAGAGAATGTTTGTAGTGCAAACCATCCACCTGCAGGTTGTCTCCCTCCTATTGTTTGCCAGTACCTCCCAAGAAAAGAGTGGTTTTAAATCATTGGTAGAGCCAGTGCATTCTGATGTCCTCCACAGATTTGGTCAGTACTTGTGATAACTTCGGTCAAGGTTATTAATGAATCTTTTGAACAGCAGGGGTCCCTGCTGCTTTGAAGTTTGTTATTTAGTGAAAGATAAAGCATTGTGAATTGATACTGTTTGGGTTTCAGCACATATGAATTGTTTTGTGACTGATTAAGCTATCAATACTTCTGCTAGTGGATACAGTAGCCTGAATAGTTATTTGCATTGCTGTTTTGTCCTATCTGCTTTCTTCTTGATTTCCTGCTGAGTTCAAAATCTCAGCTTCAGAAAGTGAACTTGTGCAGCAGTTGCTCGGAAGTGGGTTGTGCTGGAGGCTGAAATGGAAAACTCCTGTTCAGTTTGAATGACCTGAAGTACTACACTGGAGACCTGTGGCCAACATTACTTTCTTTGGCAGTGTAAAGTTGGAGCTGAATGGTCTCCTCCTCATTCCATTCCATGACCATGGAGCAATAGAAGCAGGTACAGACTATAAAGAAGGAAATTTGAGACTCAATGTCAATAAACTTTTATTCACATTAGGAATAATTAATGTTTAGAAATGATAACCAAGTTAGAATAGGGTAGACTCAGGAGGAGACATGGAATTCATGGGCCCCCTACTGTCACTGCATCTAGCAGGCAAATCACACTGCACTGAACGTGCCTGCTATAAACCATAGGACTGTAACAAAATATTGTCCAGCTCTGTAGAATTGAACTTTGAAGGAGGGAATTCAACATCACCTTAAGAGGTTAATTCCTACTTTAAATAGACCTCTGTTGACCTGCCAGAAATTGCATGCATAAACTGGGAAGTTGCCAGATGTCTGACATAATTAGGTGGGCATCCTGCTATTAGATTGAAATGAGGGCTGAGGGTTAAATTCATCTTGAGCTGACACTGATAACTAAATGGGGTCACAACATTGCCCACCAGCACCCATCCTAGTCGCCTGTAACATTCATCACACAGGTTGAAATCAGAATCACTAGATTTTGTAGGATTTAAAAGGAAAACTAGCATTTTGTGTTAGCTGTGAATTGGTGTCACACTTGCCTCAGAGTTAGAAAGTTGTGGTTTTACATTCATGGCAAGTACTTCAACACAAAAATCTAGGTGACAATCCAGTGCATTACTGAGGAAGTACTGCACTATCAGAGGTGTCAATTTGTGGATTACAGAATA
This sequence comes from Pristis pectinata, assembly GCF_009764475.1. Classification (NCBI taxonomy): domain Eukaryota; kingdom Metazoa; phylum Chordata; class Chondrichthyes; order Rhinopristiformes; family Pristidae; genus Pristis; species Pristis pectinata. The sequence goes on from NC_067413.1 coordinate 63,566,274, forward strand.
AGTATGGAATAGAATCAGTCAATTCAGCCCAACCGGTTGGTGTTTAAATTCCACTAGAGCCTCCACCAGTTTTCTTTCGTCTAAAATGTTCAGTGAACCCCTCCATTCCCTTCTCCCTCAGATGCTCATTCAGCTCTTCTTAAATGCGCCTATACTATTCTCTTCAAACCCTGTGGTATGAGTTCTACATTCTCACCACTCTTTGGGTGAAGAAGTTTCTTCTGAATTTCTCATTCAGTTTCTTGGTGACCATTTTATAGAATATGTTCATCCTTTCTTGATACGTATAACTTGGCATTTGTGATATCATCCTTGCAAGTCTTCTCTGTAGTTTGTCTAAATCCTTTTTATAATATGATTGCAGTGCTCCAAGTGTTGGCTAATCAATGATGGATTCATGTTTAGCAAAACCTCCTAACCTTACATCCTATCCCTCTAGAATTAAACCCTGGTGCTTGGTTTGCTATTTTTAATGGCCTTGTGAACCTGTGGCAAAACTTCAATGTTTGCTGTATTGCATAAACAGAATAATAGAGATATTTATGACACAGAAGGAGGCCATTCAGCTCATCATGTCCTTGCTGGTCAAAAATGAGCAACCCAAACTAATCCCACTCTACAGCATTGGGTCCTGCCCATTCATGTAGTGAGTGTAACTGCAGTGAGACACTCAGACAGTGAGTTGCAGATCTTTAACACCCTCTGGATGAAAAAAAATTCCTCAACTTCCCTATTACTTCTTCCACCTATTACTTCAAATCTATCCGTTTTGTTTTTGACTCCCCTGGTAAGGGCAAAATGTCCTTTTCAGCAGCCAGCTTTTTATAAGTATATTAGAAGCAAGAGGGTAGCCAGGGAAAGATTAGGTTCCCTCAGGGACCAACAGGGGAATCTATGTGTGGAACCAGGGGATATGACTGCGGTCTTAAATGAATACTTCTTATCGGTATTCCCAGGGAGAAGGATGTGGAGAGTTAGGGGAGAGGTACACCGATATTTTGGAACACGTTTGTATCAGGAAGGAGGAATTATTAAAGATATTGACATGCATTAAGCTTGGTAAGTTCCCAGGGCCTGACGGGATCAATTTTAGGATGCTATGGGAAGCAAGAAAGGAGATTGCTGGGGCTCCGATGGAGATTTTTGCATCTTCGTTAGCAGATGTACCAGAAGACTGGAGGACAGCAAATGTTGTTGCGTTATTCAAAAGGGGCATTAGGGATAGGCAAGAAAAATACGGGCTAATGTGCCTTATGCCAGTAGTGGGGAAACTTGGAAAAAATTCTAAGGGGCAGTATTTATGTTCACTTGGAAAGGCAGGGACTTATTGGGGGAGTCAACACGGTTTTGTGCAGGGGAAATCCTGTCTCTCAAATCTGATTGTTTTTTTGAGGAGGTAACTGAGTAAATTGATGAAGGGAAGGCAGTAGACACAGTATAGAGTCATAGAGTCATACAGCATGGAAATGGGCCCTTCGGCCCAACTGGTACATGCTGACCAAGATTCCCATCTAAGTTTGTCCCATTCTAAATACTGACCACCCTCTGGTTGAAAAGGTTGCCCCTCAGGTTCATATTACATCTCTCCCCTTTCACCTTAAACCTATACCCTCTAGATCTTGATTCCCCAACCCTGGAAAAAAGGCTGTGCACATTGACCTTATCTATGTCCCTCATGATTTTATACAGCTCTATAAGATCACCTCTCATTTTCCTACGCTCCAATGAAAACAGTCCTAACCTGCTCAACCTCTCTCCAAAACTCAGTCCCTTGAGTCCTGGCAACATCCTTGTAAATCTCCTCTGCACTCTTTCCAGCTTAATGACATTTTTCCTATAGTCGGGTGACCAAAACTGAACCAATATTCCAAATGCTGCCTCACCAATGTTTGGTACAGCTGCAGCATAAAATCCCAACTTCTATACTCAACGCCTTGACTGATAAAGGCCAGCATGCCAAAAGCTTTTATCACCACCGTGTGTACCTGCAACGCCACTTTCAGGGAACCATGCACTTGTACTCCTCAAACCCTCTGTTTTACAACACTCCCCAGGGCCCTACCGTTCACAGTGGATACCTACCCTAATTTGTCTTCACAAAATACAACACTTCACACTTATCCAAATTAAACTTAATTTGGCATTCCTGGTCCACTTACCCAGCTGATCAAGATCCCTCTGTAAATCCTGATAACCATCTTCACTGTCTATGACAGCACTTATTTTAGTGTCATCTGCAAACCTACTAACCATGCCTTTACATTCTCTTCTAAATAATTGATATAGATGACAAATAGCAATGGGCTTGCCACCGAGCCCTGGGGAACACCAGTAGTCATGGGCCTCAGTCCGGAAAAACAACATTCCACCATCACCCTCTGCTTCCTACCATCAAGACAATTCTGTATCCAATTAGCTAGCTCTCCCTGGATCCCATGTGATCTAACTTTCCCGAGCAGCCTACAATGCGGAACCTCATCAAAGGCCTCACTGAAGTCCATATAGATTATACCTACCGCCCTGCCCTCATTGACCTTCTTGGTTACTTCTTCAAAAAACTCAATCAAATTTGTGAGACAAAACCTTGCTGACTATCCCTAATCAGCTCTTGTATTTCCAAATGCTTGTATATCTTATCCCAAACAATCCCCTCTAGTAACTTATCTACCACAGATGTTAGGCTTAGTGGTTTATAGTTCCCAGGTTTTTCTTCACAGCCCTTCTTAAATAAAGGCACAACATTAGCCACCCTCCAGACTTCTTGCACTTCACCTGTCTCTAACAATGATGCATTTTTCTCAGTCAGGGCTCCCGCAATTTCTTCTCTAGCTTCCCACAGTGTTCTTGGATATACATGGTCAGGCCCAGGAGACTTATCTACCTTCATACGCTTTAGGACATCCAGTACGTTGTCACGAACCAGCAACAAAAGAAACACACTGAGCATGATTCAGTGTTAAAAACTATTTTATTAATCACTACTTATGATAATACGTAAAATAAAAGTAAAAATGTTAGTATGTTAGAATTCAAAAATGTTAAACCTTGAACGTTAACCCCAAAACTAAACTCTTCATGTGTGTGTGTGTGTGTGGCAAAGTCCAAAACTCCCAGTTCAGGAATGGTTCTTAAAGTTCAGTTCCGCAAGCCATAAGGTGAAACATGAGCAAGGGCTTCTTCAACAACCACTGTTGTCAGAAGATAAGACGTAGATGTAGAAAAACAGAGAGAGAGTACATACGAAATCCAAATGTTCCACGATGGAACCCAAACGACACTCCAGTGTTTACTCGGTAGTGACTTCCTCACCCCGAAAAGCATCCGAATCGTGGTCGTCCACACACACAAATACCTGTTTCCTTCTACAGGTCAGCAACAAAGTGAATTCCACTGGATTACTTCCAACTTCCATACATGGATTTCAGTGGCAGACACAGTTATTGTTTCTCATCCATCGATAGAGAAAACTAGCAGGCTGGTGTCTCTCTCCCTTCTCTCTCCTTCTGACTTCTTCTTCTAACTTCTTCAACAACGTCATTACGTCCTTTATCTTCTATTGACGTAAGTACGCCACACACACAAATACACACACACTCTCTATCTTAAAGGGACTTTCACTGAGTCCATAACAACGTCTTCTGCTGTAATGCAGACTATCCCCAAGACATCCCCATTAACTATTTCAGGTTTTGAAGTCTTTGTGTCATCCTCCATGGTATTCATTAAGGACCTCACTGTGGCTCCACACAAAGATATCCACTTTGATCTTTGAGGGGCCCTATTCCCTCTCTAGTTACTCTTTTTCAGTTATAAAATCTCTTTGGTATACATGGACTATAGCAAGGCTTTTGGCAAGGTTCCACATGGTAGGCTAGTCCAGGCAGCACAGTAGCATAGCGGTTAGCGCGACGCTATTACAGCGCCAGCGATCGGGGTTCAATTCCCCTCGCTGTCTGTAAGGAGTTTGTACATTCTCCCGTGTCCACGTGGGTTTCATCCGGGTGCTCCGGTTTCCTCCCACATTGCAAAGATGTATGGGTAGGTTAATTTGGGTTGAAAATGGGCAGCGCGGACTCGTTGGGCCGGAAGGGCCTGTTACAATGCTGTAAATAAAATTTTAAAAAAAGATTAAAGCACCTAGCATCTGAGATGGTTTGGCAAACTGGATCCAAAATTGGCTTGGTGGTAGGAGGCAGAAGGTAGTGGTGGAGGTTGTTTTTCTGACTGGAAGTCTGTAACCCAGTGGTGCACTGCAAGGATCGGTGCAGGGGCCTTTTTTGTTTGACATAGATGTAAGTGACTCAGATGAGAATATACGTGGGCTGATTAGTAACTTTGCTAATGACACATAAATTGGTAGAGTTGTAGATAGTGAATAAGGCTGTCTAAGGATACAGAAGGATGTAGATCAGCTGGACTCACAGCTTCCAAGTAATAAGTGACCTCCCTCTTCTTTTTACCAAAATGTACTATCTCCCACTTTATCTCTGTTATTTGCTTTTGATTCCAAAGTATTTGGGAAAATTGTGAGCAGCAGGGAACAGCAGGAATCCCAGCACTGATCCCTGTGGAACACCACGACCCACCTTCTTCAACTGCCACCCTTTACTCCCACTCTTTTATCAAAGAAGGCAAGTGAGGACTCCCTGGTGTCCTGAACCACAGGTATACCTGAGACAATATTACTGAACTATCACATTTCTTTTTCACTATCTTGTTCTGCGCAAATTGATTGTTGCATGCCTTAAAATAGTGACTTCACTTCAAAAGTATGTCTTTAGCTGCAAAGCACTCTGGGATGTCCTGGCAATGTGAATAGTGCCACACAAGTGCAATTCTTTTATATAGTTGTTAGCATTTTTGCTGCAACAAACAAAAATTCACAGCAGAAAGAGTGAAGGAAGCCCTCAGTAGGCCCAGCAGAATCTGTGAGGAGAAGCAGTTGACATTTCAAGTCAAAGGACCTTATTGAGAACAGGACGATAAGAAAACAAGTGTGCTTTAAGAGGCAAAGAAGGGGGAGGGTGGAGAGAACAGAGGGAGCATCTATGAAGGTTTGGAGATCAAAATTGTCAAGGTAACAACTGCTTTAAAAACTGGCAGCTAGAAACAAGAAAAACAAGAAATAAGTTAAAATGGAAAAGTGCAATAGCATATGTGGAGAGAGCTAAAAAAGGGAATGGTTACCTGAAGTTGTTAAATTCAATATTGAGTCCTCAGTGCTGGCAACATGCTCAGACAGAAGACGAGGTGCTGGTTTTCCAGCTTATGTTGGCATTGTTGGAGCAATGTAGGTGACTGAAGACAAGAGTGGTCAGTGGGATGGAGAATCAAAGTGACAGGGGACTTGGTGTTTGGGTCATCCCTTGGGGACTGAAAAGCAGTCACCCAATCTGCATTCGGTTTTTCTAATGTAGAGGAAGTTATATCAGGAGCACCAAATGCTATACACTAAATTAGAAGAAGTGCAAGTGATTTTCTGTTTCATCTCAAAGGACTTTTAAGGTCACTGGATGGTACGAAGGAAAGAGATAAAAAGGCAGGCAATGCATCTCTTCCATTATATAGGAGAGTACCAAGAAAAAGGGAGTGATTGGTGAAGATGGAAGAGTGTACCAGGAAGTCATAAAGAGGACGGTCCCTTCTCAATTTGTTTTCTTTTCTCATTGTTTCTAACTGCTGATTTTTAAAGTAGTTGTTACTTTGTAAGTTTTGGTCTACATCCTAACACAGACATTTCCTCTAATCTTTTCACAGACATCTCCTCTGATCTCTCCACCTGTCCTCATCTCTGCAATTTAAAGCAATCTGTTTTCACACTTATCCACTTCTGATGAAGGTACTTGACCTGAATTGTTAATTTTGTTCCTTCTCCCCTGAAGGTTGCTTGATCTGCAGAGTGTTTTCAGCATTCTCTGTTTCTGTTTCAGATTTGCAGCATCTGCAATCCTTTGCTCCAACACTAAAAACATGTCTTGATAGCTTTATAGGAGAGTGCCCAGATTCTCAAATGGAGCAGTGATCAATTTCACAGACCCCGACTACTGTGATCAATCAAAACAGAACAGAAGCAGATATGAGACCAATGATGTGATCTTTTCTGGTCCATCCTGGACTAACCATTTTCCTCCTGAACTCTGGGCGAGGACCAAGAGTTGTCTCTGTTCTTGTTTCATTGTTATTCAATCATTTTTAAACTAAAACAATTACTGTAGAGTTTATTTAAATTTGTCCTGAATTATTATTTGGAATAGAAATGCTCCATTATCAAACTATCTTGTGATTTCTTAAAAATAAAGCAGTAAGTTATGAATGTGGAAAGAAATATCTAAATTGCTGTCAGCAGACATCAAATGTGAATTCTGCACGGAGTGACATGGAGATCATATGTTACTGGTCTTACATTTCTCTCTTATCCAGACTGGTTTAAAATATGCCAGTGATTTATCTGAGTACCTGTCACAAATCTATCTAATGAGTTGCTTAACAAGTCTTTGTCTGAAAATAGCGCGGAACATTTGAGCCTTTATAGTCTAATCCTTGTAGCTCATTGGATAAATGAACATTCTGGGTGGAATGTTCCTACTGCTCTATTTTTTTCCGCTCACCATTTTTCCTATCCCCTCTACCTAGAAATGACAGCAACTTGCTATGTTACAGTTCATTGGGCACTGGTTGCCTTTAGCTCCATTCTCCAAAGGTCTATTTTAGTTAACAGTGAGTGTTGGTATGATACAATGTCTAGAGGTCACAGCCAACCTCAATGCTGTCCTCATGTGATCGATGTATGAGCATATAGAGCAATGGTTGCTTGTTTCTTCTTTAACCGAGGGATACTGAGGACAATTATATCTCAATATCAACAGATCTGGCAAAGTTCAGTATGGATCGGGATCAGAACTGGGATCTTTCTGACGTGAGCATAGCAACTGAATTCAATGATAAGCTCAGTGAACCATGAGGAAAAAGTTCTCTTCTTGTTCCTTTTTGAAGCTATAAGCCAACCAATACATATGTAGTCGGTATCATTGTTGTGTAATTTCAGGAAAGAAATATTATACTGTTAATGTATTTACAGACTATTTGAGTTTTAAGTTTTTCTGAGTTGGCAGCTATCTGTGTATTACTTATCTTTAAAGATCAGTATTAAAACTCTTATGGGGAAAGTTCATCATGGACAACGCTATATCTTGCACTATGGAAGATTAGTTTGCATCAATATTAAAACTGAATTCTCAAGATTAGGGTGATAACAATTCCTTCCCAAGTGATCTACTGTAGAAATGTCAGCAATAGAATATTAAATAGAAGGATGAAGGCATCATAAGAAATCATACCTCATCTACTCGATTCCTTGTGCTATGACACCTCTTTATCTTTTGTGGGATATTGAGAATAAATGGGATGCTTAATTTTATTATTTGTATCTTAATTGTATCTTTTCCTATTTCTGTTGAATTGGCCTGAAATGTCAACTGCACAGATACTGCCTGACCTGTTGAGCATTTTCTGTTTTCCTTTCACACAAAGGTTAATAATCATAACATATAGGTTACATGGGAAAGCCATTAAAGCATTTAGCACATATAAACTCAATAGCTAACAAAATCATTTTCTAGAGAAAAGGTATGGAAGTCCCAAAATAATAGCTTAACATATTTCCATGTGTTGTTGCCACTACTTGAATGAAGAGTTATCGATTTAGTTTAAAAGGAATTAGTTTATGGACAGAGCTTTCTTGATCTACTAACTAAGCACCAAGTAAAGATACCTTTAGATAGCTATTATCATTGGTGAAACAGGCTAATGTCAGTGGCAGCATCTAAATGTGAAAGAGGGAGCACATCAAGGTGTTTACTTAACAGAGCAATTAGAGAGTTTAAGGATGGCTTTAACACAAAGGATGAAGCAGTCTGTAGCCTGTGCTGCCCACAAGGTTTATTTGGACTTGTTATGAATAGAGAACATCAGCTGCTGATATTCTCACTGACAGCTGCAGTCACAAGGACAAATATACTGCATATAGAATAGCTAAGATATATTGAAATATTAGATACTGGTGAAGAAGTAAAAAGTAACAGTGAATCTTAGAAGTCAAATGCTAATTAAAATCTGATCAAAGTTCCTCTCACTGTTGTGGCCTATAAAGCACAAACTAGCATTAGCACAGTATTGTTCACTACCTTAGAACATCATGAGGTGTTCTAAATCCATTTTTTATCTTTGCTGTGCAATCACTGTTGTAATGTCTCCATTATACTTAATATAATTCAACAATTAATTTAAAATAAAGTTTACCCACCTGTGATAAAAATAAACACTAAACAAATTAGGAAGGATTCACAAGAATTTCAAGATGTTGCTAAAATTATTTTAAAAAGTCTTTTAAAAATGTGGTACAAATGAATTGCCAACACATTATCTTGAATTGGATGAGTACATGGAAAGTTACAAGCAGAAACCAAGTAATATCTCTGACCACTGTGGATGGGAATGATAGCACCAATTGTTAGGATTAAAATAGATTCCGGGAGACATTTGCCTATCATTGTAATTTATTATACTGTGCAGCAGGAACCATTAGATCACAACCTTCATCATACTGTGCTGGGAATGTGGCAGTGCTGGAAACAACACATTTTTGGCATGTAGCAGTGTGTCTGCAGATGAGTAAACCCAAACAGTTTAATCTGTGTTTATAGGAATCTTAATAACCTTCTGGTTTATTTTTAGGAAATGGAAAAAGGAAGGTGGAGTAAGAGAGGAGAAGAAGAAAGAAAACATAAATTAATGCATGTCCTACCTATTTTCTTTTGTATCTTAGTTATCTTTAACTTTGTATTTTAGGTACATGCTTTTCTGCCGTAGTTACCACAAAATCGCAACTGTAAAAATATCTGTCAATGAATTTCTAATAATTGCACAAAGGACTTTCTATAGAAATTATTCCTCTCTCTTAATGTGCCACTTCATTTATTAAGTTCAAGAGAGTACCACTTTCATTTCCTGGTACTTGCCTAGTTAAAACTGGCTGCAATTTGTGCAAGTGGGCTGGAAGATGCGCCTCGGCATCTCTGAGTTCAGGAAAATGTTATGCAAACTTTCAACTCCTGGCCATTATCTGTGCTGGAAATGAAGAAAAGATTAGGTTTGATCATGATAACCTGAAAAATTATGCATTTTTTTTGGGATCACCCCATCATCAAATAGAAAGCGGTTTCTCCAAAATCATTATTAAATGGCAGTAATACAATACTTATGTTTACAAATCTGTTATTGATAATATGTGAGATGCACTGCTTAAGAATTGTAACTGAGTACATCTTTATGGTGCAAGTATTGATGTGTTCACAGCTGGAGAAACATTCTAAAATTACATATCATAGCAACCATATGCAAAAGACCCTTGCTCCAACACGTCAGTATGACTCTGGTTGCCAGCATACCTTCTTTAAGGAGAGATCACCACCTGTCATTTAGTGTCAGTCTTGTCATTAAAAGCCTAATTTAGTGGATAATCTGCATGAATTTGCTTCCAAAATTTCTGTTGATTATCAGGATTTCTCAGTTTATTTTTCAATATGGCTAAATCAGCACAGATTAATACCATATAATGTAATAACCAGTCTTATTTACTTGGTTGAGTGAGGGAGATTGGCAAGGGGGCTATTGTAGCTAAGGGAGAGAGGGCATGAGACGAAGACAAAAGTGTTAAGGATTTTTTTCACTAGATTGTTATCATGCATCACCTGTAGGTTGTTCAAGGGCAGTACTGGAGCTGACTTAATGGTTTTATAAATCATAACAAAAAGAAAAGAGAATTAATAGCCACTCATGGTGAGTGTGACCTTCTGCCTTTGTTTCTGAAGGACTTGGTTGTGGAAGGTTTGGTAGGTGTAGGCATGCTCTTCCACTGAAAAAAGTCTGCTCCAGCAGATTTCTCTCAGTGGAAATCAAACTTCAGTGTGTGACTACAGGCCGAGTTCTTAGTGTTGCTTCCATGAACATGCCTCTGTAAATTTTGTAGTTCTAGTTAGGCATTGTTGCTCTTCAAAGCTTTGTTGCAATGTATAAACATGATAACCAAATGGTGATGGGATATCCTTCAAGTACATTTTCTTCATGGAGCACTGGCTTCCTCTCCCTAGTGCTGTTTCATCTGTGACTTAACTTTGTGTTGTTGTCATGAAAGCCAGAATGATTAAGGTACCCATGGAGGGATCAGAAGTCTACACAAATAGTTTTACTGAGGTGAGCCTCATTCTGGGTCCATCTTGGCACTTCTGGTTGTAGCAGATGCTCTCTGCATATCTTCCAACTTTAAACTCAATACTGATTGAAAAAAATTTCTACCCAATTTCATCCACTGATTCAGATCTTTCCCAGTCAGGCTTGTTGCTCCCTGGCTGCAGAAGATATAACATGAATTTTGATTTAAATTTTGGTTGCTTTGCTATTTTTCATAGCTTTTACTGTTATTATTTTTGTTAACTTTTTGAGTACCAAGTTTAACGTACATGGAACAAAATTCACCAGTGGTTATACCAGCTGTGCTCTTCTTTCCAACCATATCATCAGCTCAGCCCTTTCCGAAGATTTAAATGATGTGAGGGGGAGGTTAATTCACTTTCAAGGCATAAGATAGTAATGCAAAAAAATAAGAACTGTGAATTTTCTACTTCAGAGATGTGGTGCTCCCATGTCCACTTCATTCTCACCTGGTCAAAATTCCAAACTTGAACCTCCAAGTTTCTCTTTCAGCCTTTTAATATGGTTGCTGTCATTCATCTTCCCTGCACCTGATCTATCTGTCTGGTAATCATATTCATATTTGCTTCATACCCCAGCTTTAATAAAAGGTGATGTATGTTGATAGAGGGACATTTGTAATCCACAAGGAGGAAATAACAGACATGCAGGAGAAAGAAAAAGGGGGCAGCAGCAAAGGCTTAGGAACTGAATTGTATTCCTTACCAGCCATTTTTGAGAAGTTTTAGAGGCTTAAAATTTGCCTGTAGAGCAAGTGTGCACTGGTGACATGAGCTGCACCAAACAACAAACCATGAGTGGTTCCATGTATGCAATGAATTTCCTCAGGAAATATATAGAACAGGCAAATCATGCTGTCAATTGCTATCCAATACAGATTTGATGTCAGTGCTGCTATTTTGGAGCTCAACTTTCCACCTAATGCTCTTTCTTAAATATGAATGGCTGAATGTGGTTCAGCTGCAGAAAAGAACGGCTCCACCAAAGCTTTTCAAAAGAATCAACTACTACCAACAGATTAGGATGTTGGTTGATTTCTTCTTCCTTTTGCAATTATTCTACAGCAGAAAGGTGTCTTCTAGAGTTTATTCAGTTTTCAGATGTTCCACAGTGAAGAACTTTTGCTGACTTCCAGCTCCTGTTCAAATCATTATTCACAATCATGAATGCAATAAGAGGCTTTCCCTTGCAAATACAGGACGTCTGGAAATGAATAGAGGGCACACCTAATTGCAGCCATTGCTATCTCAGGAAAGGGCAACACCCAAACTATATTCTTTGCCCTCACTGATACTTTTTGACCTCCCACAACCTTATATGCAACCTCACATTTGTGCTTTTTTATTTTGCCTTTAGAGATAATAGTCGCTCTCGGCATCCTAGCCTCAGGATTATTTCAGGCTACTGCTACTAATCTCTGTCACATTTTACAGTTACTGCTCACTTCTGCATAACAAGGTTCAATCACTTCAACTCCATACTCAAGAAGAAGAGATTTTTGGCTATTTTCCTTTCAGCCCACAGGAACAGGCAGAGTGAGCACAGGCATTTGCCTACATTGCCAGCTTACCAGAGTGCAGGCATTCAGAAATTGCACTCATGACCTTACAAAGGCCTCCCAGGCCACTTGCTGCCACGAGCACCTGGGTGTAGCTCTGAAGGATCTCCATGGCTCACATGCCCAAAGAGCATGTGTCCTGCAGGCACTCTTCTTCATCAACCTGTTCAGATCCCTTTGAGAACTCTGTCCTTCCATCATTTCAGCATCAACTCTTTCAGTAACAACATTTTCCTGTTACTGGTATTGCAGTAAGTCCCTTTAAGAGTTGCTTGCAAAGATCACAGCTGCAAGCTGAGAGCTGTGGGAACTTGCAGCAGACCAGGAGGGAACACTGAGCTGCAACTGACACTGCCCATTTCATTGCTTGCTTACACAGGAAGCATGACAACTCTGTTACATGAGTTTTGCAATTGAAGTTCCTGTTTTTATGTGACAAACCACCTTGGGTTGACCCACAAAGCTGTTTTAATGCCAAAAGATATGTTTAGAGTTATTTCTAGGCAGTTATTTCTGTGCTTGAATGAGTACAACTCTTTTCATGCTGTTTGGTGGCAACTGTGATGTACAAAATTTATCTACTCTTGGGATCATGACAATTAATCCTGAGATACTGATTCAAATGATTCAACATTAAACCTGCATTGATGACAGCAATCATACTTTATTGTAAGCAACATAGAACATAACACCACAGTACAGGCCCTTCAGGCCACAATGTTGTGCCGACATTTTATCTTGCTCTAATATCTATCTAACCCTTCCCTCCCACATAGCTCCCCATTTCTCTATCATTCACATGGCTATCTAAGAGTCTCCTAAATGTCCCTAATGCATTTGCCCCAACAACCTCTGCTGACTACTCTCTGTGCAAAATCACCTCAAAAGGAATGAATGGGATCATCATGCTTAAGGCTCATGGCGGATCTAAAAAGAGAATGGATGGAGCTATTGCAGATTTGATATCAGCCTTATTGCTATTCCAAAGGTAGCTGGGTATGTTTCACCCTGACAAAAATCTTGACATTAACTTTTCCAAAGAGTAGATGGACTGCACTAGACCTTGTGGAGGCAGAAGCTTTTCCTGCCTTGTCTGCTAAGATTTTACAAAGAACCATGACTCGGGGCTTCTCCAAGCACAGTGGTAGCCAGAATGACCAAAATGCATTACTCTGGGCTAATCCTGAGCTTGCAGTTGTCTGTCATTTTAATTCTCCATCCCACTCCCACTTTGAACTTTATATATTTGGCCTACTCCAACAAAGTTCAAATAAGCTTGAGGAATGGCACCTTATTTCTGACTTGGTTTATTACAGCCTTCAGGACTCAATACTGAAGTCAACAATCCCCAAATTATCATGAACTCCAGTCTTACATCTCACATTCTCAGCATGCCTCATTCCTTCTTTTCTCTTTCCATTCCAGTATTTTGGATTTTATTCATGTCCTATTTACTTCCCTTTTTCAGATGGCACCATCATTACTTGTATTATTCAATCTTTCCTGTTCTCACTTTTTCACATTTGAAAATGAAGAAAACTGAAGTTACTGGAAATCTGAAATCCTGGAAATAAAATAGAAAACGTTGGAAATGCTTAACAGTTCAGGCAGCATCTGTAAAAAGAGTTAATGTTTCAGGTCAAAGACTTCTCATCAGAACTAGAAAACTAGTTAGTTTTAAGTTGTGGAGAGGATGGGGGAGGGATGAATAGGAATATCTCTGACAGGGTGATGCCAGTGTTGCCATAGTGATAAGTGGTTGGTTATGTCAATAGGGTGAGTCCACGGTTGCAGTAGTGATAATACCTTCAGCAAGACGCTGCCACCAGGTACACCCTCCCTCCCCCAGGCTTTCAGCATTCCGAAGGGACCATCCCTTTGTGACTCATTGACCCTGTCTTCTCTCTCCACCAATCACTTCCCTTCTCATGTCACTTTCCCACACAATCATAGGAGAGGCAACATGCAGCCTTTTGCCTCTTTCCTTGTCACCATTCAGGGACCCAGACAGTCCCTCCAGGTGAGAAAGCAATTCAGGTGCACTTTTTCCAGTCTATTATAATGCATTTGGTGTTCACAATGTGTTCTCCTCTATAATGAAGAAATCAAATGCAAAATAGGTGACCATTTCATGGAGTACCCACGTTTTGTCCACAGAGGCAGCTACCCACATTTTGTCCATGGAGGCAGCCCTGAGCTTCCCGTTGCCTGCCATTTTAATTATACTTCCAACTCCCACTCTGACCTGTCTGTCTCTTGTCTCAAGCAAAGTGGAAATGAGGCCCAGCGTTAGCTTGAGCAACAGCACTTAATCTCCCATCTGGGCACATTGCATCCTTCTGAACTCAGTACTGAATTCAACAACTTCAGGTAACTCACTTTTCTCTGTGGAATCTCTATGATGGTTATCAAAGGGAAGTGATTACACACTCTCTTATTGGACATAGTTATTGTTTGGCACTTTTATAGCATGAATGTTACTTATCACTTATCCACTGATTTTACTTTATAATAGCAAATAGAATGGAACATTGTGTGATCATCAGTGAATATCTCCATCTGGAACGTGAAACCTGAGCGGTTAGTGTAATGCTATTACTGTGCCAGCAATCGGGGTTCAATTCCTGTGGCTGTCTGTAAGGAGTTTGTATGTTAAACCCTGTGTGGGTTTCCTCCAGACGCTCTGGTTTCCTCCCACATTCCAAAGACATATGGGTTAGTAGGTTAACATGGGTGTAATTGGGCAGTGTGGGCTCATTGGCTGGAAGGGCCTGTTACCGTGCTGTATAAATAAAGAAAAGATGCTGTCTGACCTGATGAGTATTCCCAGCATATTATTTATTTATTTCAGATTTTCACCATCTGCAGTATTTTCACTTAGATTTAGAAGTGTATGCAGTAAGCTAAGTCTCACTGGTTTTACAAAAACTACAAAGGTGGCAAAAGCAAATCGATTTTCTAAGGTTGCAAGAAGTATGCAGCTTCAAAGATCACAAGATTGCTTAACAAGATGAAACTTGAGGACTTTGAGTACCAGGTTCCTAACGATATTTTCCTGAATGTAAATATTTCTGAGAAATACTGAAGGAAAATGAGCACTAAAACAAATTATTTAAAATGCTTAAACTCTGTTAAAAATAGAGAATACTGGAAATAGCAGGGGGTCAGGCAGCATCTGTTGAGAGTGTAACAGCATTAACATTTCAGGTCAAAGACCTTTCATTAGTTCTCAGAATACTTAGAGATAGATCAAGTATAGAAGACGCAGACAAAGTGGGAAGGTAAGACAGAACAAAAGGGAAAGTCTAATATGATGTGAAACAGGAGAGATTACATAACTGGATGATGGTGCAAGATGAAAGAAAATGATGAAAAAGAACATACTGTAAGTCTAGAAGAGGTGTAAATGCAGTCTATACTTATCAGAGAAGTAATTTCATGGTAGTTAATATTCTGTACTTATTGGCAAGTTAAAGGAATTTTATAGAAGTAAGATTTGAAAAAGTAATCAGTTTGTTGTATGCTATAGATTAGGCTTCCTTAATGCTGCAACTTTAAGTAGGTGCTGGCATACTGATTATGTTTCAGCAATTTGTCCAGCTTTCCTTCTGAGAACATTCCTACTGCTGAGTCTCTGCCACTCAAGCAACATTAACTCAAAGGTCAGATGGGAGACGTTTCATATTAACACTGGTGAGCCCTTCCAGGTATGTTCATCTTCCACTAGACATGGGGTGAATTTTTTCAAATTACCTCACTTATTGCTTCTTACAATTAACCTATTTTCTTCTACTCTTTCCTGTTTTTTTCATGCACAAATGACTTTATTGATTGGGCATGCTTTCAAAGACTGGAGTCTATGGAAATTAGAATGGTAATTGGGGCGTGTGTCACTTCTGTTAATAGACTATTGAAAATGTTTTTATTTACCTATCACTTTATGGATGATATTTGATTTTATTGTGTGGGCACTAATCTGACAGATAAGGTCACCCAGCCATTATGAAACCAAGCTGAATTTTAATTCCATTAGTGGTATAAACAATCAATAGAACACTTTTAAATGGCTTGCAAGGTAATATTAAGAACATCATCCAGCTACTACAAAGAAGGACAAGATATGAGAATGCCTTCACCAGCGAATGCCTTCACCAGCAAGGTTCTCCTCAATGCGCTAGCCACCCATTATTTCAGGTTGATGACATCATGGGAGGACTATCATCAAAAAGATTACAACAGTTGTAGAGGAAGCCCGTTACCACCTTCTTAGGGCAATAAATGCACATTTTTGAGTGTAACAAATTTTAAAAGGACAGGAAAGCCGAGTAATACTTGAAGTGGAGACCTTAGTTATGCGTCATAAGTACAGAAGTATCAGCTCTCATTAATGACTCTAGCGCTGCCAAGATTTTCAGGTTCACGATCTTAAGTTATAATCAGAATCAACTTCCATTTATTTGGAGTTGATTACCAGCAATCTTAAAGGAGGAACTCCAGTAGTTTGTGCGTGCCATTGTTTCCTGCTCAAATAAATCAATGAGGTTAAAGTCCCTACAAAGCCTTTTATTTAATGGTATAGAAGAAGACATTTGTAATTTATTTCAGTGGCAGTGAAATGATATTTAATACAATAATGATAGATCAGGTCTATGAGAGAAGAATCCTGGCATGAGGAACTCTGTGAGATATTATCGGGGCTACATCTGGAAGCACATTGCCCCCATAGCTTGTCAACTCTACAGCTCCAACTACTGTTGGGAATAGAGAGGAGTGCAGCACAGACACAACTAGCAATAGGAACCAGTTAGTGCCATCAAAACACATTAAGCAGGTCTATTACTACAACTGCACAATAAGATTAAATGAATCATTGATTATGCAAAAACAAAGCAATAACCAGTGAAGGTGTTTGATTCCAGAGTTGCTGATTTCATTTGTTAGAAAGTCCTATGGCATTAATGTGTTTTACCTTCACTATCATTGCTTGATCACTGAGTGCCTCTTAATGTCTCTGCAACTCCACGTCCTCTTCATCTCTTCATAGACAGTCCCTTAGGGATAAAAATGATTTGCCACAGATTTGGGTATTCCAAGATGACTTGTGAGTTCTATGTGGGATTGGCAGATTGCCACTAGTGGGGTAAGAGGAACTTAACAAAGCAAATCAATGGGTTATTTGGATTGCTGTGCTTCATTATTTTTGCTGGACCTTCTCACATTCTTGTTGGAGAGACTAAATGTGCTTGTCTCCTTCCCAGATTATTTTCTACCAGTTTGAGTGGTCATCAGCAGGGGTTGGTCAATTTCCTTATGAATGTTTTGAGAACATCCCTGAAGCCTTTTCTCTGTCACCCTGAAATTGCTTGCCATGACAGAACTCAGAACATAATGCTTGTTTCAGGAGTCTGGTGTCAGGCATGCAGTGGATGTTGTTTGAGCATGATCAGAGCCTCAGTGCTGGGGATGTTGGCCTAGGAGAAGAGGGTGACATTGGCTTGCATATCTTTCCAGAGGATTTGGATGATTTAGCAGAGACAGTACTGGTGTTACTTCTCCAGTGCTTTGAGGTGCCTACTGTAAATTGCTCATGTCTGGCATATACAGGAGGTGGGGATCTCTGCTGTTTGATAGATCATGAGCTTTGTGCCTGGCTTGACAACTTTTAAAACTTGTTTCCTCATCCAACCGGAACATTGGAGTCAGTAGTGGATTTTGTCATCAGTGTCTCATTGAAGGACCTTTGTCCTCTGGATGTTTAGTGTAAGGCCAATGCACTCATGTGCTTCATTGAAGGAATCAAGTATGACTTGGAGGTCAGAGGAAAATAGTCAGACATCAAGTATTGCCTGCAAATTACAGCTCAATGATTGAGCTGGAGTGGAAGCAACGAAGGCTGAACAGTTTCCCATCATCCTGTCGACTAGCTCCATTCCAGGGAGGAGTTGGTTGGAGTTGAGGTGGAATAATCCAGCAAAATGATTGAGAAGAGGGTTGGTACATTGATTTGATCCCAGTCTGCACTGAGATTACGTCTGAGATGCGTTTGTTGTGAGGATCACAACTTGCATGTTATCATGGAGCAGACAGGCAATTTAAAAAGTATCCTCCATAATGCCTCTCGGTTGACAGAGTCAAAGACCTCTGGTGAGGCTGAAAAAGGCCATAGAAGTTGATATTGGTTCCAATGTTTTTCTTTGATTTTTCTTGAGCAGTAAAAATCATGCACATTGTACCTCTTGATGGGCTCTGGGCAGAGCTCTTTGGCCACTGGAAGAATTGGTCGTAGAAGATTCTGGTAACGACTTTCCCAGAGGCAGGCAGTAAGGAGACCCCCCTGTAATTACCACAATCAGATTTCAGAATCAGAATTAGATTTATTATCACTGACTCATGACGAGAAATTTGTTGTTTTGCGGCAGCAGTACAGAGCAAAGACATAAAATTACTATAAATTAAAAATAAATAAGTAGTGAAAAAAAAATAATGAGGTAGTGTTCATGGGTTCATGGACCATTCAGAAATCTGATTACGAAGGGGAAGAAGCTGTTTCTAAATCATTGAGTGTGGGTCTTCAGGCTCCTGTACCTCCTCCCCGATGGTAGTAATGAGAAGAGGGCATATCCCAGATGGTGAGGGTTCTTAGTGATGGATGCTGCCTTCTTGAGGCACTGCCTCTCGAAGATGTCCTTGATGGTGGGGAGGGTTGGGCCTGTGATGGAGTTGGCAATCTCTGCAACCAGCTTTATCTCATTTATCTCATTCCTTGAAAGTGGTCACGATTACTACGTCTTTGAGATCCATTGAATTTATAAAAATAAAATTTCAGGATCAGGCTATTGCTGGCAGGGACATTTATTGCCCATCCCCAGTTACCCTTGAGAAGCTGGTAATGAGCTGCCTTCTTGAACTGCTGCAGTAATTTGGTGAAGGTACATCCACCATACCTTAGGGTAGGGAGTTCCAGGATTTAACCCCTGCAGCAATGAAAAACTGTTGATTAGCCTAACAACCAGCATGTCCTTGGAATTGGAGAGGAAATCGGGGCACCTAGGGAAAATCCATAGGACCACAGGGAGGACATGCAAACTCTGCACAGGCAGCTCTAAGAGTGAAATCAAACCCATGTTGCTGCAGCTTAAAAGCAGCTGCATTACCTGCAGTGCTATTGTGCCACAGTATTTAAAACTATTAAATTTGCTTTGAATAATTGAAAAAAAAATCACCAATACTTATAAAAGAAAATAGGAAGGTAAAGAGGAGCCACAAACTTTCAGTGGCAGATAGTATTAAGGAAAATCCCAAGGCAGTTTGTAAGTATATTAAGAGCAAGAGGGAAATCAGGGAACAAGTGGGTCAAATGAATACGCCTCATTTGTATTCATAGAGAAGAAATACCTTATTGTTACAGATTTCAGGGAGGATGATGGGGATACCCTTGTCCATGTTTACATTAAAAAGCAGGATAGATTAGATGCTTTAGCGGCATAATGAAGGATACGTGCCCAGGACATGATGAGATTTATCCCATTCTGCAATGAGGCAAGGAAGAAGGTGGCTGGGAGCTTGATATTTTTAAATCTTCGCAGATCACTGCTGAAGTGCCAGATGAATGGAGGGCAGCAAATGTGGTACTTTATTCAGGGAGAGCAGCAGGGATAAACCATTACAGGCCAGTGAGTCTAATGTCAGTGAGAGGGAAGTTATTGGAAACTATTCTGAGGGACAGGATTAATAAATTATATTTGGAGAGACAGGAATTGTTCAGGGATATTCAGCATGACTTTGTTGATGGGAGAACTTGTCTAACTAATTTGATTGAGTTATTTGAAGAGGTAACCAAAATATATCGATGAGGGCAATGCCCTTGATGTAGTCCACATGGACTTCAGTAGGGCCTTTGGCAGGGTGCCAAATGGAAAGCTGGAGCGGAAGGTTAGATCACATGGGATCCAAGGTGAGTTAGCCATTTGGATACAAAGCCTGCTTGGTGGTAGGAGTCAGAGGGTGGCAGATTGGAGGTTTGTGACCAGTGATGTTCTGCAAGGATCAGTGCTGGGTCCATTGTTTGTCACCTGTATTAATGATTTGGATGAGGATGTAGTTGGCATGGTTAGTAAATTTGCAGATGACACCAAAATTAGTGGCATAGTGAAGAACGTTATTCAAGATTACAACAGGATCTGGATCATCTGGGAAAGTGGGCTATGGAATGGCAGATGGAATTTAAAGCAGACAAATGCAAAGTGTTGCATTTTGGTCAGTTAAATCAGGGCAGGACTTACACAGTAAATGCCCCTGGAGAGAGTTGTAGAACAGAGACCTCGGGGTACAAGAAAATAGTTCCCTGAAAGTGGTGACACATATAGATAGGGTGTGAAGAAGACATTTGGCGTACTTGCCTTCATCAGTCAGGGCACTGAGTACAAGAATTGGGATATCATGTTACAACTGTATAAGGCATTGGCGAGAGCACACTTGGGATATTCTGTGCAGTTCTGATCACCCAGCAATAGGGAAGATGTCATTGAGCTAGAAAGGGTGCTGAAAAGATTCTCAAGGATGTTACTGGGACTGGAGGACTTAAGTTATAAGGAGAGACTGGATAGGCTAGGGCTTTTTTCCCTGGAGTGTGGGAGGCTGAGGGGGTTAGGGGAGTCTAAAACTAAAGGGCAAAGATTTTAGCTGAGAGGGAAAAAATTTAAAGGGGACCTGAGGGGAAATTTTTCCCACAGAGGATGGTGGGTATGTGGAATGTGCTGCCAGAGGAAGTGGTAGCAGTCGGTATAATTACAATGTTTAAAAGGCATATAGATAAGGTACATTGATAGGAAGGGTTCAGAGGGATAGGGCCAAATACAGGCAAATGAGACTAGCTCAGGTAGGCAACTTGGTCAGCATGGACGAGTTGAGCCAAAGAACCTGTTTCCTGTGCTGTATAACTCTGTACTCTATGGAAGGCTGGTCCAAAATTTGGAGCCCAAGGATCCAAGGCAAGTTGGCTTGGTAATAAGAGTCAGAGGATGATGGTGGAGGATTACTGTGAACAGTGGTGTACCACAGGAATCAGTACTACGACCCTTTGTCATTTACATGAACAATTAATATTAACAATAGTATTATGGCAGATAACATGAAAATTGGCCGTGTTGTTAATGGTGAGGATAGTCTTAGCTACAGAGAGACATTGATCAGCTGGTAAGTTGGGCGGAGCAATGGCAAATGGAATTTGATCCTAATAAATACAAGGTGATGCATTTTGGGAGGTCTATTAAGGGTAAGATATACACCATTAATGGTAGAGCTCCAGGTAGTATTGAGGAACAGAGGGACCTCTTTGTACAAGTCCATGGATCACTAAAAGTGGCAGCATGGTTGGGTAAGGTGGTGAAGAAGGCATAAGGGATGCTGGCCTGCATTGGCAGCTGTAAGAGCATGGAGGTCATGGTACAACATTTTATATGTTGATTAGTCCACTGCTGGAGTATTGTGTACTGTTGTGGTCTCCAGACAAGAGGAAGGACATGATTGCACTGGAGAGGGGCCAAAGGAAATTTACCAGGATGTTGCCTTGTATGGAATGCTTCAGAGATTGGATGGGCTGTGTTTGTTTTCTTTTGAGTGGAGGAGACTGAGGGGCAACCTGACAGAGGTGTACAAAATTATGAGATACATAGATACAGTGGATAGTGAGAAGTTTTCCCATAACAGAGACATTAAAATCCAGAGGGCGTAGATTAATGACAAGGAGTCAGAACTTTAGAGGGGATTGGAGGAAAAATATTTTCACCCAGAAGATGGTTGCAATCTAGAATGCACTGCCTGAGAAGGTAATGAACACAGGTACTAGTACAACATTTAAAACATTTCTGGACAAGCACTTGATTTGCTGAGGCATAGAAGGATACAGACCAAGTGCTGGTGTTAGTACTTGATGGTTAGTATGGTCATGGTGGCCTGAAGAGCCCGTTTCTATGCTTTATGATTCTATGACTCTCTATGGCTTTTAAAATTAATTAAAAGCATTAACATAAAGTAAAATAACTAAAAAGAAAACTGAAATGACCATTCTGTTCCTAATCTTAAGATCAGGAAAACCCATTCATATGAATAGGGTCTAGTTGGTTAATTATTGCAGGAGCAGCATAAGTTTGGGATGAGCTGAGTGCACCTATCCAATGATATGACTGTAAAGAGATAATGAACATAGAAGAGTGATTGAATGGATTTCCTTCCAAATAAAACAATACATTGTATTTTTGAAATTTAGAAGCTCACTTCCCTCAATATACCATTCATTTTAAAATGTTTTCTCTTTTTAAAGAAATGAATTTGCAGTTCCTATCATGCATACCCTTTGAATGTTCTACATTATGTCAATTTTGTTTTAATACATAGATGATTTCAGGAAATAATATGCTACAGTGTTGTTTAACTTTTCATTTGAATAATTTGTTTATTAATTTTTCAGCAGTTTTAATAAACAAATCTCAGTATCCTTTTGCAGCACATACTTAGAAAGAAGTAAAAAGTTTACTTTCTAACGTTAAGGGGTGTTATTGATATGCTTAAACAATTAATCTGGTATTTTTAGAAAAAAGGCTAAGTGAGAGTTAATACTGGAGACCTCCCCTATTCCATTTCCCTACTAAATATAGTTCAGTAAATTCCCTTTAAGACTCCAGTTGTCACTTGTTTCCATTTGCACTACTGCCGTTCTTTGTGTCTGCAAATAAACATTCTATAGTTAAACTGTGCTCTTGCCTGGCAGTGGTACTGAAAAGATTAAAAGCTGAATGGATCTTACATATTCCTTGCTTAGTGAGTGAGTATGAATAGGAGGTAGGAATGCTTTGAACCATATGCACAATAACACAAATGTGATGAAGCAACTCTCATTAGCAAAGGTAATGGAGAAAGATTTTACCATGATTACTGTCTATTCATTAAATTTATCTAATAAATGTAAAACATCAATCAGTAATCATGTTCAAGTACCATGTTAGAATTCACCATGAAGCCATTTTATCAAGTCAGAATAACTTGTTTTAACTTGGTGTCAATTATTGCAGAGTTATTTTATGTGTAAAGTTGGGCTGGCTCTCTGCAAAAATGATTTTCTAGAAAGAACTCAGAGGAGAACAACAAAGGTCTTAGGTTCTGTTGAGAAAAAGGCAAACAAAACTAGAGACAATGAGATTTAGGGTTTTAAAATATTGAGAATTATGGAAAAATTATGTCCAAAAAGATGATTTAACTTGATCTTAGAGGATGGATTTAAAAAGATTTAAGCAAAGAATGAAATATAAAAGATTTCCCACAGAGTAGTGGCTAGGCAGAATGAGTTTCCAGTCAACGGTATGCCTATTAATACACTTAAGAAAGGCTGGGTGTGAATGTTAGGTAATTAGGAATTGTTAAGGAACAAATTGACTTTTAAAAATTTCAATAAAATATAGTTCTAATTCATTTGTATTGGAAGGAGAGAAACCAGGGAAATGTCACCGAACCTTAAAGGATTAGTGTCAAGTCCCTGATAGAATATGTTGGACATGATCTCGGTCACTTGAATAACATTCTAGTTCAATATTTTCTAATATTTCTCCCTAGCTTTCAGGTTTAAATATATAATTAAATTTTACTCTGATGAGGCATAATTTTCCACAGGATAAGCAATCCTGTAGCAAGTGACATGGCATTCATCTGAACTTTCAATTTTATTATCTATTCAGAGAGAACTGGTGCCCACCCAAGGTAATAAAACAACAGCTTTCATAAAAAGAATTAGTGATAAGTTGAGTTATTAGATAAAAATATGAGGTGTTTATTGAAAAGAATATGACTTCAGATAAAAATAAATAATAAGATAAGGTATCTTTATTAGTCACATGTACATCGAAACACACAGTGAAATGTATCTTTTGCATAGAGTGTTCTGGGGGCAGCCGGCAAATGTCGCCACACTTCCAGCGCCAACATACCATGCCCACAACTTCCTAACCCATACGTCTTTGGAATGTGGGAGGAAACCGGAGCACCCAGAGGAAACCCACGCAGACACAGGGAGAATGTACAAACTCCTTACAGACAGTGGCTGGAATTGAACCCGGGTCGCTGGCGCTGTAATAGCATTACGCTAACCGCTACACTACCATGCCTGCCCAAACAAAACAAAATGACAAGTTTTATGGTGTTAGATAGCATATAAACAGAATGCAAGGTAGGTAAGACTGGGCTGGACAAACACGCCTGAAACCTATATTAAGTGATGAGGTCATCTTCTGCTGTACAATGAGTGGTTATATTCCAGTCCTCTGCATGGGACATTCTCTACAGAGAACAGTGTGTAATACAAAGGAAGATTAGATATTGGATAATAGTTTGTGGAGCCTTTTGAGGTTCGAGGCAAAAACTTTATTAAAATGGAGCAAAGTGGAGTTCTGCAAAGGAGTTGTCAATGACACTGGCTCATATTGGCAGAAGGAGAATAATTCAGAATTCAGATGTCTTATTAAAGACCTCATTAGGGATAGGAAGGAAATTAATGAAGAAATATTGAAATTTACTGTAAATAAGACAAATGCTTTTCTGGAGAGTCTCAACAAGTACACAGCTGAGAAGGATCCTAAACTGAATTATTCAAGTATAAATGATCTAGACCAGCCAATCAGGCAACTTATCCCAAACATCATAGGCATAATTGAAAGCAAGACAGAATAAATATTTATAGAGTCATAGCTGACCAAGGTGCCTTCCTGAGCTAGACCCATTTGCCCATATTTAGCCCACATCCCTCTAGACATTTCCTAGCCATGAATCTGTCAAAGAGTCATACAGCACAGAAACAGCCCCTTCGGCCCAACTGGTCCATGCTGACCAAGATTCCCATCTAAGCCAGTCCCATTTGTGTTTGGCCCATATCCCTGTAAACCTTTCCTATCCATGTATTTGTCCAAGTGCCTTTTAAATGTTGTTACTATACCTGCCTCAGCATCCTCTGACAGCTCATTCCATATACTGACCACTCTCTGGGTGAAAATGTTGCCCCTCAGGTTCCTACTAAATTTCTCTCCTCTCACCTTAAACCTGTGCCCTCTAGTTCTTGATTCTCCAACCCTGGGAAAAAGACCGTGTGCATTGACCTTATCTACACCCCTCATGATTTTATACACCTCTATATGATGACCCCTTATTCTCCTATGCTCCAATGAATGAAGTCCCAACCTGCCCAACCTCTCTCCATAACTCAGTCCCTCAGGTCCTGGCAACATCCTCTTAAATCTCTTCAGCACTGTTTTCAGCTTAATGACATCTTTCCTATAGCAGGATGACCAAAACTGAACACAGTATTCCAAATTCAGCTTCACCATTGTCTTGTACAACTGCAACATAACATCCCAACTTCTATACTCAATGCCCTGACAGATGAAGGCTGGCGTGCCAACAGCCTTCTTTGCCATCCTGTGTACCTGCAATGCTACTTTCATGGAACCATGTACTTCTACTCCTAGGTCCCTCTGTTCTACAACATTCCCCAGGGCCCTACCATTCACTGTGAAAGTCCTACCCTGATCTGTCTTCCCAAAATGCAACACCTCGCCCTTATCTGAATTAAACTCCATTTGCCCAGCTGCCTAAATGTCTTTTAAACGTTGTAATTGTACCTGTCTCTACCACTTCTTTTGGCAGCTCATTCCATATTCCCACCAGATCTGTCCCTCGGATCCCTTTCAACCTTTCCTCTCTCACCATAAATCTATGCCCTCTAGTTTTAGAACCCTTCACCTGGAAAAAAGACTGTGACCATCCACCTTATCTATTCCCCTCAAGATTTTATAAATTTCTACAAGGTCACCCCTCAGCCTCTTTCACTTCAGGGAAAACAATCCCAGCCACCCAGTCTCTCTGTATAGCTCAAGCCCTCCATTCCCAGCAACATCCTTGTGAAACTTTTCTGCACTCTCTCAAGCTTAATCACGTTCTTCCTATAGTATGGCATTCAGAACTGCACACATTATTCCAGGTGCAGTCTCATCATTGTCTTGTACAATGTAACGTGACGTCACAGCTCTATAACTCAATGTTCTGTCCCATGAAGGCATGCATGCCTTATGCTTTCTTCACCACCTTGTCTACCTATGTCACCACTTTCAGGGATTTTGGTACATGTCCCCCTAGGTCTCCCTATTCCAAACATTCCCCAGAGCCTTGTCATTCACTGTGTATGTCCTGCCCTGGTCTAACTTCCCAAAATGCATCGCTTCACAATTGTCTGTGTTAAATTCCATTTGGCCATTCCTTTGCCCATTTCCCCAGTTGATCTAGAACCTGTTGTAACCTTGAAGAACCTTCTTCACTGTTCACCACACCACTGGTTTTGGTATTATCTGCTGCAAACTTACTAATCACACCAACTACATTCTCATGCAAATTGACAATATATATGACAACAGGGGACCCAGCACCAATCCCTGCAGCACACCACTGGCCACAGTCCTCCCATTTGAAAAATAACCCTCTACCACTACCCTCTGACACGTTCCACCAAGCCAATTTTGTATCAAATTGGCTATCTCACCTTGGATCCCACATGATCTTGCCTTCTAGAGCAGCCTACCATGTAGGACCTTGTCAAAAGCTTTAATAAAATCCATGCAGACAACGTCTACTGCCTTGCCCTTTTCAACCTTCTTGGTCACCTCTCAGTCAAATTCATGAGACACCATTCCTCACATACAAAGCTATGCTGACTCTCCCTAATCAGTCCTTGCCTCTCCAAATGCAGATAGATCCTGTCTCTCAGAATCCCCTCCAGTAACTTTCCCACCACTGATATCAGCTCACTGGCCTGTAATCCCCTGTCTTGTTTAATATTTGTCTGATAAATGTGGGCATCAGTCTGAAGGAGAAAAGTACAATAATATTGATTGTCTAATATGAGGTGGGAAAGTTCAGCCAGGCCATGGGTTGGTCCATGTGATTTTAAAAACATTGTTTTTGTTAAAATAAATAGGAATTAATATGTGTAGTTCTTTTGAGTCAAGAAAACCTACAACAAAGTTGAGCAAGGGATTTACACCTTCAGTCACAAGGTGAGCTTGTTCAGCAATCTATTGATGCAACAACCCAATTTGAAATTAATACATATCACAATGTTGCTTTTAATTTTCATCAATTTTTGGCTGCACATAATGTTTAGTATTGCTCCTGCTATGGATTATTTGAAGTAGGAATACTTACACTGATCCCGTGATTGTGTGTGTGTGTGTGTGTGTGTGTGTGTGTGTGTGTTAGTTAAGTCTATGTAGCAGAGCCTAGTCCCTTGTCGTCTTCAACCTCTTTGCTTTGGACCAAGACCTCTTCATGTCAAAATAGTGTGCAACCATCATCTAATATAACAAATAAATCTTGCAATGACACTTATCGCTCCTCAAAACCTCAAATTTTCCATCTTCAACACCCCCCTCCCTATCCTCCATTAGGCACCATTCGTCCCATCTGTGACAGCCTGCGGATCCCACAAAGGATTCATCAGCCATTTCAGAACCCACCGAACTGGCGAGGAGGCAAGTTACCTCGAATCCGAGCAGCCGTCTAAGGAGATTGTGATCCCGGCACCTTTCAGACCACACCTCCACGTATGTGTATGCAATCATTGGATTAGCTATCAGAAATCAAATCTGTGATAGGGGCAGAGGGTGGCTAAGGTTAGTGAAATGTATCCAGATTTAAGAAGCGAGTGGATAAAAGGGGCCAGCGAATTGGAACTTGAACTCAAGTAATTACAGATTCTTATTTTGCTGTACATGAAATGTTAAACAGCTCTTTACCTGCATGCAACCCCTTGAGATTTCTAGCTGTGGGAGACTGATTGCTTGGTCTAGTGCTATATTTATCAATCCTTCAAGCCATAAAAGGTCGGGACTCTGGCTTTCACATTCCACTGACGGGAGGCATTATTTTTGTACTGAACTCTGGAGCCGAGTCTGCAGCCTTCTTCCTCCCATTGCTTTCCCCGATACATCACACCGAGTGTTCTCGCTGGTACATACAACAAAATCCCAGAAAACATTTGACATTTGGTAAGTGCTCTTGATTTTAAGCAGGTTTGGCAGGACTTGTGGCGGTTCTGTGACTTAAATGTTGTTTTTCTTTATTAAAAAGTTAAGGTCCCGTTGGTCGCTGACCGGTGCAGTTCTAAATGTGCACTCAACACATAGCTCAACTGGTGGGATAGGTCTGAATCAGAGTTTTATTAATTTGGTATTATGTCGAGGTTATCTGCAATAAAAGGACACACTTAGATACCAAGAATGAACCGAGATTATATTTCACTTGAATCCTATGTGGCTGGATGTTAACAATTCTGTCAGAATTATTTTAACGTTGATCTCGAAATAGAAAATTGAACGCAGAATGGGAAGGTGCATGTAAACATGGCCAAATGTAACGCACGAAGTTCAATTTGCAGCTAATTGTGTTTATTACAATGGATTATTAGCTCTTTCACATAAGGATTAGTTAAAACCATCAAAAGTAGTGCCAATTATTTAGAATTACATTTAATTTTGTTTAATATAATTGGTATTATATACAATATACACCATTTTCTGTACTGTTACCTCCCAAACATGTAAGTTACGCATTCCTTATCATCCATACTTCAAAATGATTTGTTACACTGAAACATTGTGGCAGATTGTTGGTTATAAGGATTTGAAGGCTTCTCTGCACCGTTCTAAGTGTTACTTACAACGACCAGCTATGGTTCAGACCAGAAAAGGAAATAAAATAAATCAGAACCTTGTTACCTATATCTTGGCACCAGCGCACTCTGCATTTCACTAACCAGCAATGACTTACATTCATTTTTGTCGGTTTATTCTGTTTTCATTCATGGAGCAGATTGTTGAACCCCTTACCTGACTTTTGTTTCTGCTTTATCTATGAACAGACTTCCGAGAGTATATCTAGCCGAGTGGGAACAGTTGGATATTACGTGACCAGCATGTCCTCGCTATCATTACCTTTTTACCAGAGACACCACCGGCACTATGACCGTGACTATCGTAGCAGCCAGTTGCAGTCCACTATGCAAGACTACCGCCTGGAGGAAAAGCGCAAAATTGCAACTCGCTCCCACGGGTAAGACACTGACTGTCAGGGTCACATACTGACGGGGCTACAACAGCGACCCAGATTTTGCAAACTTCTTCAATAGGTGAAGGGTGTTTACATTGTATTTTAATGTATGTCAGCAACAGATGCTCCCAAAATTATAATAATTTATCCAGGATTTGGTCTGGACATAAATTCTTGATAATCTGCTGGGATCTAGATTTCAACAACATAGAACATAGGCCCACAATGTTGTGCCGAACCAATTACATTAGTAATAAAATGCCCAACTACACTAATCCCTTCTGCCTACACAATGTCTATATCCTACCATTTCCCTCACATTCATGTGCCTATCTAAAAGCTCCTTGAACACTCCTATCATATTTGCCTCCACCACCACCCCAGGCAGCATATTCCAAGCACCCACCACTCTCTGTGTAAAAAAAAACTTGCCCCGTGCATCTCCTTTGAACTTTCCCCCTCACCTTAACTGTATGCCCCATTAACTATTAAATCTAGTTAGATTTTTGTTGGCAAACTATATTTCAACATTGACTTATTGCAATTAAAGTGAATTTTAATTGTTAGAGTACTTAGTAGATCAAAATCAGAAAAAAAATCCAGATGTTTGGAATCTGAAGTAAAAGAAAACAAGAAATGCTAGAAACACACAGTGGATCAGGCAGCACCTGTGGAAACAGAAACAGAGTTAATAGTTCAGGCTGAGAGACCCTTCAAGGGTCTTTGACCTGTAACATTAACCATTTCTCTTTCCAGAGATGCTGCCTCACCTACTGAGTTTCTTTTCAGCATTTTCAGTTTTTATTTGTGTACTTAGTTGGTTATCCTGCAAAAAACACATAATTAAAGCAATATTATAGTCATAAAAATGACTAGTGGCTTTAATGACTCTTTCTATCAATCTGCCTGGCTTTAGAAAATGTTGCTTTCTGATCCTGCAGACATATATACTGCTTCTTTTGCTGTTTTACTCTTTAAGGATGTCTAATTTGAAATTAATTGATTTAACAACTGCAGAAAATCTGAACAATCAATAGCAAATGTTAGAAATAAACATGAGTTTCTTCAAAATCAATGGGAATGCCACTTGATTGAGTTGATTCCCCACAAACTGGTCAGGTGAATGATCCCATTTAATAGACTAATCTCAATCTTTCAGGTGTTGACAAACTTCACTACTTGCTTCCAGTAGTGGTTGATTTGAATGTCTATTGTGTTTTTGTTTTATACTAGTCTATTGCAGGTTTCAGATTGAAACATCCAATTATACCTGTAACCCAGTCAGTCACAAGAAAAGAATGTAGCACAGCAAAGCAGGGAGAGGGTTCATCCCTCAGCTCTAACTCAACAATCTCCCAATCATAACAATAAAAATAAAAGCACCTTGCACTTATATTGCACCTTTAAGATAGCAAATTGGCACAGGTTGCTTCTGATTATAAATCAGGATTTAATGCCAATCCATAAACATAAGGCATATCATCAAAAGTTTGGTCAATAAGATAGGTTTTACAGATCTTCTTAGAGAAGAGAAGTGCAGAGGTTTAGAAGGGGATTACAGTGCCTTGGCAGCTGAAGGCACTACTTTCAGCTTGGGGAGCCTCCCTAGGTCAGAAATACAGGTGAATGGTTTGGTGCACATTATGATATGAACATGAAAGATTAGTAACAAGCTTTGAGGATTTATCACTCTTTTAACACCTGCTAAGACATCTGATACCTCTTCTTTTCAATGGTAATTTGCACTAGAATTCCACTGTCCTCTATCCTGAATTCTCCAATTTTAATGTCCTTCTCCACAGTGGATACAGATGATAACTATTCATTTAAGACCACACCTATATCCTCTGGCTCCATGCACATATTGCCACTTTGGTCCCTAATGGACCTTGTACATTCCCTGGTTACCCTCTTGCCTTTAATATACTTATTTTATTTATGCATTTTGCTTAATCTTACCCACCAGCACTATTTCCTGTCCCCTCTTTGTCCTCCTACTTTGTCCTCTACAGGGCTTTCTCTAGTGCTGTAGAGCCACCCCTATTTTCAGTTCCCTACAGCCACTACGATTTGTTAATTTATCCAACCCTCTGTATCCCATGACATGTAGGGTTCCTTGGACTTATCTTTCACCCTTCCAAGAATGCTTTGGCCGTGAACTCTCATTATTTTTAATGACTATTGCCTTCTCTGCTACGGGAAATAGATCATTTTGGTTTAGGAGAACAGGAGAAAAAAAATGTTAACAAGGGGATGTCAACAATTTTTAAATTTCAAGATCTATTATTTGAATCCATGTAAAGAGGGTCATTTTGAATGGTTAAGCAAACACAGCCATTACTGTTGTTCTGAGTTGCTTGACTGTAAATCTCACTATTCAGTTACGACATTATATTGAGAACATTAGTACTTACTACGCATGGGGAGTTTTCTATTCAAAGTATTCAGGATTTTGGGCATTTGAACTAGAAAAATTTCTATATTACTTTTACACATGAT
This sequence comes from Pristis pectinata, assembly GCF_009764475.1. Classification (NCBI taxonomy): domain Eukaryota; kingdom Metazoa; phylum Chordata; class Chondrichthyes; order Rhinopristiformes; family Pristidae; genus Pristis; species Pristis pectinata. The sequence goes on from NC_067413.1 coordinate 63,597,739, forward strand.
ACATGAAGGTTTTTAACAGTGCACCACTATTGACATTGTAAAGTATTTTGCATGATTTTTTAATAGCAATTTGCCCAGCCACCATCAAACGTTGGTGTACTTGTAACCAAATCCTGTGTTGAAGTTGAAAGTATGCTGTGTTAGCACTTTTTCTATGGTAGTAGACTGAGTTGGGTCAAAGGACCTGTTTCTGTACTGTATTACCTTATGACTCTATGGACAGAAGGACTTCATTGTCATACTATTCTGCAAACCAATTTCAATTTAATGAATTTCCCAGAAAACTTGGGCTGGGTAGTATTCTGATAATGTAAGGGAATCTATACAGCTTGGATCTGATAAAAATGAATTTAGGTCCAGAATTTCCTTGAATTGCTGTCACTTAGCTGGAAGTATTTCAGAAATCCTGTTTAGCTGTGTAGATGAGGCTTCAGCCAGACTTTGGAGCAGAAACAGCTCCAAGGACATTTGTGGCCTTGAACACTGATATGGCTGTTCTTACAAGTTTGTCTTGCCACCAGGGATTGTGCTGTCCCACAACAGTTTTTAGAAACTTGGACAGGGACTGGTTGGCTGTTTGGTTAGTCAAATTTCCAAATCCTTTCCATTGCAGATGCTGCAGTCTTTCAAACATCCAAAGGTTTGGAGGGTTGCAAGTTGTACACCCCCCCTCCCCCACCTATAAAAAGGCAGAAAAATTAATTAATCAAGCTATCATTGGCAGTGGGAAGACTTCTAGAGACAATAGTCCAAGAGAGTGTTAGATTCCACTTGGGTAATAAATGACAGCCAGCAAAGATGTGATCAAGAAAAATTATGTCCGATTAACTTGATAGTGTTCTCTGATAAGATAAAGGCAATTCAGTTGCTGTTTTCATATGAACTTCAAGAAGTCTGTTGTTAATAATACCAGATAACAGAATTGCTAGCAAAATGAAAGTTGGTGCAATTACAGTGATGGTAATAACATGTATAAAATAGGTTGAGTGTCAGAAAGCAGAGTGATAATTATTTTCCAGTAACAGGCAGAATGTAAAGTGGGCCTTGGCTATTTTTGATGAGTTTTAATAATCCGCATTTGAGCATAGGAGGCACCATTTTAAAAATTGTGAATGAAACAAGGGTTAGAAATATCAAAAAGACATTCGGAGACATAGCTTGGTGGTGCAGAGGGTATCTGTGTGGCAGATGACATTTATTGCAACAAAGTGTGAAATTTATTTACAGCGTGGTAACAGGCCCTTCCGGCCCAACAAGTCTGCGCTGCCCATTTTAAACCCCAAATTAACCTACCCGTATGTCTTTAGAAAGTGGAATGAAACCAGAGCACCTGGCGGAAACCCACCCAGACATGGGAGAACGTACAAACTCCTTACAGACAGCGACGGGAATCGAACCCCGATCACTGGCGCTGTAATAGCGTCACGCTAACCGCTACACTACCGTGCTGCCAAATGATACATTTTGGAAGGAAAAAGAGGAGAAGTAAATGGTAACATTTTAAAAAGAGAACAGAGATTATGGTTTCACAGTTACATTGTCTTACAGTTGTCAGTCAAGTTGATAAAGTAACAAGTTTCTTGGTTTTATAAATGGAGGCATAGGGTACAAAAAGGAAGCTATGCTAATCTTCATAAATCATTGATTGGACCTCAGCTAGAGTACTGTATTCAATTAGACGTGATATGGAGCTACAGATGCCAGTAAGCAACACTTTTATAATCCCTGAAACAGCTTAGAAAGGATGTCAAGGCTTTGGAATGCAACAATAATAGACAATCAACAGAAAAGAAAGCAATTCTTAAAGTCTGTCAATGAGCATGAGCGAATCGGTTTGTGAAGTCCACAACCACTTAGTTCATTTTGATCTCTTGCAAGAGTTAGTTTAAATCCCTAACACACTCTTGTGAGACATAGTGGTAATCAGATAAAAAGCACAGGAGAAACCAGCATAATAATCCTTGAGCAAAATTTGTAAGAGTGAGAACAGGGCAATATGGCTAGTCAGTGCCATGTGTCAACATTGATAGCTTTGGTGAGTAAAATCAGGTGAGCTAGTCTTTCAATTCATACAATGAACACATGCAAATGTTTCTTGGAGCAAACAACATGGTGGAAATTGGCGATGAGAGTTTGGGGAAAATTATGCTTTAAAGGAGTGCAGGAAATATACACTCACTTAGTAAACTTTTAAGGCTATGGAAAGCAAAACAGTACTAATGTTCTAGGATGATTTCAGTCCTGAACTGGCAAAAATTTTGGAAGGCTACAGATTTGGAACTAGGAATCAGAAGTCAGATGAATGTATCAGCAAGTGCATTGTCTTTTTGAAGGACTTATCTTGGCACTGGAACATTGGTGGCTTTTTTGATTGCACACTGCATGGCAAGTCTGTTTGTGGTTTAATTGATGAACAAATTGAATCAAAGTTATTAAGCACACAGAATCTCACATTTAACTTTGCGTGCATAATTATGACACCTGTAGAAATGGCATTGATAGAGTCATAGAACAATACAACACAGAGTTAGGCCCTTCAGCCCAACGAGTCCATGCCAACCATGCTGCCCACCCATCTAGTCCCAATTTCCTACATAGGGCCCATATCCCTCTAAGCCCAGCCCCTGCATGTACCTATCCAAGTGCTTCTTAAATTATACTATTGTAGCTGCCTTAAGCACTTCCTCTGGCAGCTCGTTCCATATACTCACCACCCTCTGCATGAAAAAGTTGCCCCTCAAGTCCCTTTAAAACTTTTCCCTTCTCACCCTAAATCTATGCCCTCTAGTTTTGGACTCCCCTATTCTGGGGAAAAGACTACTACCATCCACCTTATCTATGCCCCTAATGATTTTATAAACTTCTATAAGATCACCCCTCATTCTCCTTTACTCCAAGGAATAAAGACTTAGCCTGGCCAACCTTTCCTTATAACTCAGGCCCCCTAGTCCTGGCAACATCCTCGTAAATCTTTTCTGTCCTCTTTCCAGTTTAACCACATCTTTCCTACAACAGGGTGGCCAAAATTGTACACAGTACTCCCAAGTGCGGCCTCACCAGCAACTTATACAACTGCAACATAATGTCCCAACTCCTATACTCAGTGCCCTGACTGCTGAAGGCCTGCATGCTAAATGCCTTTTTCACCACCTTGTCTACCTGTGGCACCACTTTCAATGAACTATGCACTTGTACTCCATGGTTCCTCTGTTCCAGTACATTTCCCAGTGCCCTACCATTCATAGTATAAGTCCTACTTTCCAAAATGCATCAACTCACACTTATCTGTATTGAAATTCATTTGCCACTCCTCGGCCCACTTCCCTAACTGATCAAGATCCCCCTGTAATACCACTAGTCACTGGCCTCCATTCCAAGAAACAACCTCCAACCTCTACCCTCTGCTTCCTACCTCTGAGCCAGTCTTGAATCCATCTAACCAGCTCTCACTGGATTCCATAGGACCTAACCTTCCAGACCAGCCTGCCATGCGGGATCTTGTTGTAGGCCTTGCTGAAGTCCCAATAGACAATATTGACTGCCCTACCCTCATCTACCTTTTTGGTTACCTCTTCAAAAAAACTCTAAGAGGTTCAAGCATGACTTTCCACGCACAAAGCTATGCTGACTCTTCCTAATCAGACTCTGTCTGTCCAAGTGCTGGTAGATACTGTCCCTCAGAATTCCCCCCAAGTAACTTCCCCACCACTGACATCAGGCTGACTGACCTGTAGATCCCTGGCTAGTCCTTGCTACCTTTCATAAACAACGGAACAACATTAGCCACCTTCCAATCTTCGGGAACTTCACCAGTGGCTAATGATGAAGCAAAGATCTCCGCAAGGGCCTCACAGTTTCTTCTCTATCCTCGCACAATGTCCTAAGATGCACTTGGTCAGGTCCTGGGCATTTAACCGCCTTAATGCGCTGTTAGGCTACAAATACCTCCACCTGGTAATATGAGCGTTCTCCAAAACAGCTCCACTCTGATGAATGCTAAAGATGTAAGATGCAATTTGTCACAGCAAGAAGCCACGGAAGAGGCATGTGCACAGTGTTGAAGCTAATGTGATTAATGGCAAATTGAACTTACCTAGCATTTACATCACCAATGACAATGGCAGAAAGCAGAATAAATTCAAGATAAAAGTATGATTGAATGGTCATTGCATCAACAGGAGCATCAACATGGCAGCAGATTGCTCATTTAAACTTTAAACTTTATTTATACACCACGGTAACAGGTCCTTCCAGCCCAACAAGACCATGCTGCCCATTTAAACCCATGTTAACTTTCTAATTTAAGTCAGCCAAGTCCCACTGACATAGAATGAACTTGAAAACATATTCAGGTGAATTATTCAAAACTTTAGACCAGATTGAAATGATTAGTAAGCCATGGTGGTCAGCAATTCAGAACGACAAATGGTTGTAGCTGATGGTACTAATTGACTAATTGGCAAAAATTGGATCAGAAAATTGAAAATAGACTGGAAAGAACTGTTCAGTATGGATTGTCAAAGGCATGCTTAGATTTACTACTGGGAAAGTATTCAAGGATACAAGTGTTAATGCTCATCCTTATCAATCCAGGTGCAAAACCAATCTATGGAAGTTTTGACCTGTTCCATCTGTGTTGAAGAATGGTTGGAGGAAGAGTTAAATAGATAAATTGATTAGAGTTAAATAGATTAGAGCTAAAGAGAACAATTGTAATAAAATGGAGTTCTAGTGAAGACAAACTAGAATGACCGTTCAACAGCAATTGCAGTAATATCTAAAGTGGACAAGACTGTTCGACTGTGTGGTGATTACAAGGTGACATTGAACCAGACAGTTGATGACAAGTACCCATTGCCTACTTCACAGGATTTATATGCAGATTTGGCAAGAGCCAATGTTTTCACCAAACTGGATGTGTCACATGCACCTGCTCAACTGAATTTGGATAAGGACAGCTGGAATATTTGACAATCAAAACTCTTTAACTCCACCTCAAAATAACCTTATGGTGTGTAGTTATTACAAGGTATAGATCATTGTCAATGAAATCAAAGAGGTGTATAAAAAGCCACAAGTACTGAAGAAGACATTTTACTATGAGATGAATTGTTGGCAGGCAGCAACACAAGAAGCATACAGAAAGGAGGGCAGCACATTGGCACAGCTAATAGAACGGCTGCCTCACAGCTCCAGCAACACAGGTTCAATCCTAATCTCCAGTGCTCTCTGTGTGACATTTTCACATTCTCCCTGTGACCACATAGGTTTTCCTTGAGTGTTTTGGTTTCCTCCCACATCCCAAAAATCTAGGGGTGGTTGATGGGAATGTGTGGAGAAAAACTTGGGATTAGTGTAGTTGGATGCTTGATATTTGAGCAGACTCGGTGGGCTGAAGGGCCTGTTTCAATGCTGTAGAACTCTATGACTCTAAGTAGTTTAGTCTTGGGCTAAAAGTAGATGCAAATGGATTGCAACCAAAGAAAAAAATGATTTTAAAGGCAAGGAAACCTGAAAAGATATCAAAACTCAGGTCCTTAACATATTCAGATCCTGCAAAAAAGATCACCTTTACAGCAGTTACTGAAGAAAGATGAAAAATGTAATTGGTGCAACGAATAGTATACAGCATAGGACTTTTACATGAAAATTCTGGGAACTGAGACTTTATTAGTTCACAATGATGCAACATGTACATTGAAACTTGCCTATAATGCTTTGAATTATAGATTGGGAACTGTAATTGCCTTGTAAACATTCAGACAAAGCGTGTGCAAAAATGATCTTTATGTTGAAAATAGAAGGTGATATTCATTTGTTACAGTAATGGAGATAGTGGAGAAGCACAAAAACAAGTTGTTCTAAAATGAGTAACCTTTACAAGAATAGAAAGATTCAGACACATTGACAGAATTAGATGAAGACATGGGACCCCACTATAACAAGTGATATGTCATTGCAATAAGTTTGTGGCAAAAGGGGACAGAGAGTTGTTATACCAAATGTATCATTGAAATGATAGACTTTTGAAATGCTTATAAGCATGAAAGCCATAGCCAGAAGTTTTCGTTATTAGCTGGGTTTTGATAAGGGTCTTGAAGAGTTAATGGATATAGATTCTATCCATAAAGAATGCAGAGAAAAGCAGTAGAAACATCTTCACACATTTGGAATTGGCCAACAAACCTTTCCATATAACACAGTTGTTATTGTGAGAAGGGTATTGGTAATCCTTTAGGATTGCAAAGTCATTCAAAATGGCCATAGGTAAAACATGTTTGACCCTGCACTATAACACAGTGTACAATCAAACAATTGTCATCCATTTTTTCATGTCATAAGAACACATCTATAATCTCCTCTAACACTATGATCGGCTCAGATATCTGCACAACTCCAGTTCTCACCTCTTAATCATTCTGAAATATAATTGCCTCATTTACTTGGCAAGGCCTTATGCTATAGAATCATAATATAACACTTGATGCAGACAAAGGAAACAAGTATGTGAACAGTGCAGGCTGTGGGCTTTATTTTGCATTGACATAACAGGATGATGGGTTCCCTTCAGCCGTTCGGTTCTTGAACCAACCGGCACAACCCTAATCACTACAGTTCAGCAACGCTACGTCCACTTTGATCACTTTGCACTAAAATGGGCTTTGGTTTTCTTGTTCTGATTGTGTTCTTTCTTGTAAAAATTGTGTATAATATATGTTTAATTTATGTTTTTCTTGTGAATGCTGCTTACATGATGCTATGTGGCTGTGATGCTGCTGCAAGTAAGTTTTTCATTGCACCTGTGCATCCATGTACTTGTGTCTATGACAATAAACTCTGATTTGACTTTGACAATGTGCTGCAAAGTTCCAAGGTTTCAATTTTAAGGCACTAAAGTTTAAGGGGAATACAGCAGCTGAGGATCAATGAGCAATGTACTGTGACTTTAAAGCTTGTCTTTAGTTACTGAAGAATGTGTCAGATGGCACACAGATAATAATGCAAGTAAGGTAACCAATTACAACGTGGAAGGGAAATATAATGAAATGTGGGAAAGCAATGCATAAAAACTAATGGATGATAAAGAATATTTTATTATGTGCTGCTTGTCTTTGTTTAGCCACGAGTATGTCAGCGGATTTACTGATATAAAAGATGAAAAACTCAAGCAGTCAGAAGGACACATTGGTGGTGAGTTTCATCTTGTCCAAAAGGATACTAGGGAAGAACACAACGTTGAGAAGACTGCAGTACATAAGTCAAGAAAAGTAGCCATCCGGGAGTCTGCTGAACGCATTTCACTGAATAAAAAGGTGAATATAAAAAGCAATATTCAATCCAGACTGCAGACATTAGATCTTTTTCTTCTTAGGCAGTTCTTTGGAATCAAGAATGACTTGCTTCCACTCCATTTCTGTGGGGTTTGAGGTGAATGTGGGACCCACAGACCCTGTAGCAGATGAAGCAGAAGGCCCATGGGTAATTGGGAGGTGGCTGCTCCTGCTGCTATCAGTGCTGGGCTACTGTGTGCTTTAAATGCATGGACATAAGATTCGCAATACCATCCTGAGTGTTCCTTCTCTTTCTGACTTTGGTGACTGGAGGGTCTGCTTTATATTGAAAATGGAGAGTAAAACCTCAAAATTAACTCAGGGAATCAAGTAGGAAGGTCTGAAATGTGCACTAAACATTCCCAGCATTGCTGTTGTGAAATCTTAGGCCGCTGGGCCTTACCTGTATGTCTCAGTTACTTAGCCACAGCCAACAGGAAGTGGCATTTGGACAGTGGGCCAGAGCAGAATGTCTGATAGCAGAACACTAATGGATGGGACCATGTGAATGGTCACCAATGATGAGGTAGGATGTACATGTAGGAATGATTAGAGTAAGGCACCACAATCAAGGGCAAATCAACGGAGAAATGAATTACTGGCTGAAGTTAGTAATGCTCTTTATTATTAATACTCTGTAACTTATACAGATGTGCAAATCAATATAAGAAAAATCCCAACAGTTAGAAATAAAGAGGCCATGCATACATTTCTTGTTCCTGGCTCCAACTCCATGTTAATGAGAAGAAAGCAGTTTTACAGTTCTTCATTTTACACTCTGTAAGCTGAGCAATCTCTCTTCTATAATTGAAAGAGTTAAAATTCTGAACTTAATGCTCCAGTCCTATTAAGAATGGCCTTTGTTACTTTATTTTAGCATTGTAGAAACATTAAGATGCCTTTATTATTTTTCAGCACTATGAAATGAATTATGCTTGACTCATGCCAGGCCTTGCATTTGGCTCCCCACGTGATCCCTGTGGCCAACAATATTATGGCCTTAGCAGTCCAATTGAGTTGGAATCTTGCTATCATGATTGCACTCCAAGCCATGTGGTCTGTGAGTGGTAACTAGACCTCAGGCAATGGATCCTGTATCCCTGTCCCTGGACCACTCTGGCAGGCATTTATCAGCTCTTGCTGTCAAAGGCCTTTTCTACTGTATGCAAGTGTCTCTGGATCAAAGACATAAAAAAATTTTAAAATTTAAATAATTTAACAAATTAATTTATTTCAGAATGCATTTAAGTGATAGGAAATTAGAAACATTAGCATTAATTAAGATAAAGATAAACCATTTAAATTTTCCATCCAGGTTGATAACCAGTAAAATGAAGGGGTAGTCCTAGATATGCCAGCCATGGCTACTGTAACACTGAGGAGTCAAACATGAAGTACATCGCACCCCCCAGATCTGTGTGACTGACCTCTTTCCCTGAAGCAGACCTGAGTTAAGTGGTGGTCCAGGAGGTCAGATGTGATCGCATCTGACCTCCAGTGCACTGATGACTTCTGTACTGTATTGCACAGGCAGGGATGTCAGGAATGAACTGACACGTGAACAGGACCTCAAGGGTGGTTCTCTTCCACACCGTGGACAAAAGGTAAATACAGCTGGGGAACAGCACTCTTTTCCTCAACTTACTTTAATATCATATTTTGAGAATCCAAAGCAGAAACAGGATGGAAATCAGCTGACGTGATAGCTGATCAGGCAGGTTTAAGGTGGGAAGAGATCCAAGGTTAAGGGGTCATGGGAGAGTACAAATCCTAAAGAATTGTGCATACCACCAATGGTAAGGCAACCATGAGTAACTGCAGAAGGAAGTGAATGCCAATGCAAGCTGAAATGCAGGGTTAGAAAAGATTAAAGGTAAGATGAAATTAAATTTTTAAGGATATAGATTTTGAAGTCGGTGTAACTGCAGAATAGGGAGAGAGTGAAGTCAACATGGATAAAGGGAAGAAAGGACGGGATTTGTATGGGAAATAACTTGGGTTGGAGAGGTCTGAATGAATTGGTGATTATAGAGTTAAGGAAAAGGACAATTAAGGCATTGAAAAATATTAAGTCTGCAGGTGACACAGGCATTAATGACATCTCCATAGACAATGGGTATTAGCCAGGGATGGAGGTGGATGAGAAATTCAAACACAATCTTGGATGGATGTGGGTTTGTAACCTCAGCTCAGCATTGAGTATGACACTGAGACCATGTATCTTTAGAAAGATTTTGAATGGATGTCCAAGAAAGGGGTGGAATTAGGATCAATGACATCGTGATTCTAACACTGAACAAGATAGCTTTGGACCTAGAGAAATGTCAGTTTCATCCATGACCTTATGCCAGGTGGTGAGTTGAATAGCAGACTGCCAGTCTTCAAATTGAAGTAGTGACTCAGAGATACATAGCTATGACATTGATGGGGATTCCCACAAGGAGGAAATATATAGGCAATACAAGGAGACACCAATGAAGCTTTCACAAGTGATGTGTTGAATGCAATGGAAAAGATAGAAATTGAACTTTATGTTGACGTGCATTGAAGGCTAACAACAAAGGAACTGCTGAAAGATAATGGTATGATATCCCACCTAGAATGCTGGAGAGGCATTGAATACACAATGACAGAAAATCTACCATAGTCACAATTGCACATTACAGTGACTTTTAAATAGAGCAGAATTGGCACTATGGGCATTTGGAGCCAAGAGTGAAGGTACTTGAACACAAATTGGAGGGGGAGCTGAATATTGTTGATGGGTCAGGGAGAACAGAAGAATTGTTCATCGCCAAAAGGATTGCACAGAGCAATGGAGGATAAAGAATTTTGTGCAGCTTCAAAAGAGAAAAGATGTCTTAAGCATAATCAGTTACAATAGGGACAACAACCTTGGAAATAAACCAGTCTACTTTTTACATTTTAAAACTCTTTGGTTGCTACAGTCAGTTTCCCAAATGTAAGCCTGGATCAAGGTAAAACGTTCTCTGTACTGACCTAAGGTGGGCACTCTCGATGTGTCGTGAATGCGATGGGAGATAGGCAGTGGTAATAAGGACAGGCTCGGCAGTGGTAATAAGGACAGGCTCAACCGTGGAAATAAGGGCAGGTTCAAAAGCATACCTTAGTGGAAGTGGGGAGAGGAGAGAAATTTTGCCCTATATGTCCTCTTTAAAATTTGTTCCTTTCCTGCCCCTGATATGTTTAGAATGCTCAGGGACTGTTAACAGAAAACATCCTATACTTTCTTTGTGTATTATATTGCTAACAACCAACCTCTGTGAGCCTGAATTCTGAGAATAGAATATGCAAGGATGGGAAGCAAGCACATTTTTCCACCTTGCTGCTAAAACAGTAAGGTTGAAGAAATATTCAAGTTTTTAGGGTCCTAAACACAGTTCTCCCACAATCAAACTTGCATCTAATGGGAAAATGGAAAATTTGGAAAGGTTTAACTAGATTTGGACAAGATTAGTGCCAAGAAGCTAATGCGTCAGAATTTCTATTTCCACTGATGGACCATGGAATCAACAAATTTCCATCAGCAGTACAGTAATTTGTATCTTTATTATCACATTGCAAGCAACCAGATCCTCTGGTTTTAATTTCATTGTAATAGGATCTGTAGGAGGTAACAATTTGACTTGGGCCAACGTTTTTTGCTGATCACAAACTAAACCCTATTTGTGCCAAGAAAACTTGAGAGAAGTCAGGTCAGCCATTATATTAAGAGCTTCTAAAATAGGAATCTCTGCAATACATGTATTCTAAAGCTTGTTTTAGTTGGCCAGCTAGGTATACTCAATAAAGTTTAAGCATGTAAAATTCTTTGCTGAGTGGGAGTAGTTTCATTGTTTTCTACCTGGTCACCTCACACAGGGTAAGTTAAAAATCCACACACACTGTTTGTCCTGCATCATGTTAACTTCTGCTTATCTGCAGACTGTAATTGTTTGCTGAGTACTTTTACAGAAAGAAATATAGAAGTACTGAATTGTGTATTCTAATATATTCCTTTTGAATGCATCTTTTGCCTGATTTTCAGTTAATCTGTAAAAATAGAGATTAAAACATTTAAATATTAGTGTTAGTAATGCTGAAACATTTTGCACTGGATAAGCCTCATGTTCTTATGCATCTTGCCTCAGATTCATGAAACTCAAGAATTTCACAAAAGACTGAAGGAGGATAGCCTGCTTCGTTTGCCTGAGTTTATAATCAAGCCTAGATCCCATACTGTCTGGGAGAAGCAAAATGTGAAGCTACATTGCACTGTCTCAGGATGGCCTGAACCCCGAGTCACATGGTAAATATCTCCATTATCAGGAGATCTCCATTCACATCTCCATTCACAGGACTTTGCACCTCCCTCACAACAGTCTTAATTGTTTACTAAATCTTGTTTTTATTTTAGTAATATGACATCCAACCTATTTAAAGGAAATATAACATGCAAGTGGAGTTTCTTTCTGGATATGTTCTTGAAGTAAAATAAGTTTAAAGGAATGGACTTTGTCTAAATATACTTCTATCTATATCTTCCACTGGTAGGGAAGCTAGTAACCAACCGCAAATCATGCAAAATGACTGACGAAATAAATCAAGTGACTTTTTTACACAGCGGGTTATTGTGATTACAGTGTTTGAAAGGGAAGTGAAAGCAGATTCAGTAGGAACTTTCAAAAAGAAATTGGATCTCTACTTAAAAGGGAGGGTTTGTGTGAGTCTCAGAAAAGAAAGGAAATTAGGGTAAATTGGTTAGCTCTTTCAGAGAGCTGGCACAATAGAAAGTGCTTCAGTACCTCCTTCTGTGCTGCATGATTCCATAATTCCATGTGGTTAATAATAGCTTGAGTTCTTTATGGAAAATGTGGGTCAACTGTATTTTATTCCACTTTTAGTACAATGCTATATATATTCTGTGACTGAGAAGGGTTTTAGTAAAAGGAGGTTCTTTAATTTCAAATTGTAGGAATTGCCTAAGCATTAATTTCAAAACTAATTTTCTATTGAACCATTTCATTCATGAACCCACATGAACGTAAGCACTTTGAGTTCTTCTTAGGTTTTTTTGTTCTCTTTTTTTCCCTCTCTGCTATTAGCCTTAGCTACTCAACTTGAGAATTTGTTGCATCTTAACATTTCACAAGTACTGTACCAAACAATGACAGAACATAACTTATTTTTTGCTATGCAATATCCTTATGGATCAATAATGTGTTCACTCTTAATTCAGGTACAGCAGCTTGAGGTATGGACTGAGGTTTAGAGCATCAGATATCACAGAGCAGAAATCATCGAGCAGAAGCCTTGGTTTGTGAGCTTGGTGTGAAGGCAGGCAAACTAAATTTGACAACAGATGTTTATTGATGTACTTTGTTATCTGAATCAGAATCAGAATAAGGTTTATTATTACTGACGTATGTAGTGAAATTTGTTGTTTTGCGGCAGCAGTACTCTGCAAGACATATAAATTAATATAAGTTACAAAAATGAATAAATAGTGCAAAAGAGGAATAAAGAGGTAATGTTCATGGGTTCATGGACCGTTCAGAAATCTGATGGCAGAGGAGAAGTTAGGCACTTTTTTATGCCCTGCAGGTGTATATTAGACTTATACTGGCTGTATAATTTTAATTGTACTTTCAACTTTGCAATACTAATGGAACACTGTTGTGGTGAGTTGCTGCTAAAGCAGTACTTCCTTTATTCTGATTCGTTCATTTAATGACAAAACTCGGGTGCTTCCTGAAGGAGACCAACCTAACCAGCTATATCCTGAGGTGAATTGGAAGATTAATGCATAAACAGGTTTCTATTGATTGCGAGCTGGCTGCAAGCCCCCAACTTCTGAACCCAGGGAGCAGTCAGCTTGTCCCAACAAGACTTAAAATAATGAACTACTTTCATTTCTATAATGCTTTTCACCACCTCAGAACATCCTAAAGCTCCTTGAAGCCAACAAAGTACTTCTGAAGTGTAGTCACTGTTGTAATATAGCCAATGTGAATGCAGCCAGTTCCTGCAAATGCCAATGTGATAATCACCAGATAATCTGTTCTAGTGATGTTGATTGAGGGATAAATATTGGCCAGGATACTGGAGATAAATTTGCTTCCCATCTTTCAAATAGTGCCAAAGGATCTTTTATTTCAACCTGAGAGCGCAGATAAGATCTTGGTTTTAATACCTCATCCAAAGGATAGCATCTGCAGCAGTGCAGCATTCCCTCAGTGCTGAATCTGGAGCAGCGGCCTAGATTCTAGTGGCCAAGGCTCTGGAGTAGGACTTGAACCCTCCACCTTCTGATTCAGAGACAGAAATGCCATTCACTGAGCTACCTCAATGAACAAAAATGAAATATAGTTTCCCATATCATATTACAGTACCATATTGAAGAACATCTTTACTTGATCTATATTTGGGAATCATTTTGTTTTGTATTTATTATACATATGAACATATGAATTAGAAGCAGGAGCAGGCCACTCAGCACCTCAGGCCTATTGCATCATTCAATAGCATCATGGTTGATCTGATTGTAATGTCAATTTCACTTTCCCATCTACCCCATTAAATTTTCATCCCCGAGCTCATCAAGAATCCATCTACCTCTGCTTTAAAAATATTCAACGACTCTATTTCTTCTGCTGTTTGAAGAAGAGTTTCAAAGATGCATGACCTTCTGAAAGAAAAGAAACACCTTGTCTTTGTCTTAAATTGGCATCTATTTATTTTTAAACAGCGACCTGTCCCTTGTCCTAGATTCTCCTACAAGAGGAAACATTTTCTCCACATCCACCCTGTCAAGAACCCCCAGGATTTTACATGTTTCCAATAAATCCTCTCTGTTCTTCTAAACTCTGGAGGATACAAGTCTAACTTGTCCAATCTTTCCTCATGTAACAACTTGCTCATTCCAGGTATTTGTCTAGTAGACCTTCTCTGAATCACTTCAAATGTACTTACATCTTTCCATAAATAAGGAGACCAATATTGGACACAATACTCTAGGTGTGGTGTCACCAGTCTCCTATATAACCAAAGCATAATCTCCTTACATTTGCATTCAGTTCCCCTCATAATAAATGGCAATAATCTGTTAGCTTTCCGAGTTACTCACTATACCCACCAACTTGCCTTTTGCAAATCATGCACTCGGTCACCATGATCCCACTGCATTTCAGAGCTTTGCAGTCTATCACTACTTAAATAAATACTTCCTTTTTGTTTCTCCTGCCAAAGTGGACATTTCACATTTTCACATATTATACTCCATTTGCCATTCACTTAATCCATCCACGGCGTTATAGCCTCCTTATGTCCTTTTCACTGCTTACTTTTCTATCGATGTTTGTGTCATCTGCAAATATAATAAACATACCTTTGATACATCCATCCACATCATTAATATAAATTGTAAAAAACAGAGGTCCCAGCATCAAGTCCTGTGGTACATCACTCATTACATCTTGGCAATCAAAGAAAGACACAATTATGTCTATTCTCAGTTTCCTGTTAGTCAGCCAATTTTCTATCCATGTCTTCTGTACCATGAGCTTTTATTTTCCACAATAAACTTTAATACAACACCTTATCAAATGTAGTACATCCTCTTATTCTCTATTATCCACTGTGCATGTTACTTCTTTGAAGAACTCCAATAAATTAGACAGGTATGATTTCCCTTTCACAAAACCCTGTTGACTTTGCCAGATTACCTTGAAACTTTCTAGGTACTCTTCAAAAATGTCTTTAATAATATATCTTAACATTTTCCCTCAGACCGACGTTAGGATAATTGACCTGTAGATTCCTGCTTTCTGTCTATAGATTACTGTTTAAGCATTGCATGCATGTTTTATGTTTGTTATTTAAAAAAATCATTGCTAAATAGCAGAAAAGCCTACATTTAAATATTTAACATAATTTTTATTTTTACTGCTCAGGTATAAAAACAATGTGCCCATCAACATCTACACTGAACCTGGGAAATACGTCACTGATAGTAAATATGGCGTTCATTCCTTGGAGATTAACAAGTGAGAGCTTTTTTCTTTCTTCCATCTGAGATCAACTTGTTTGAGTTAGAAGAGGAAATAATGTGCTTTTTTCAGTGAATCAGGAACACAACTGCAACAAGACAGCAAATAAATAAAGTGAAAAGAGTAATAATTTGTCTCTAATGTACAGTTAAGCTATCAGAGTTGGGTTTACAACTAAAAGATAAATTGACACAATTTCATTATCCAGATTGCTGTCTTATGTGAATTTTTCAAAGACTAAGCTAAAAGAAAAATTTAAGTCTTTAATTCTCTGAAAAGCAGCTTTTAGGTGTTGTGCCACAGAATAAGTGGGCCATATCTTGTTGGCATGGACCCACAGTCCACAGTTGTCACCTGTGAACATCCTACATCAATACTTATTTGATCTTGATGCAGAGGACTAATCTAGCTGGCCCCTAAATGTTCTGACTCCCACAGTGTCGCCTACGCAGCATCAGAGTCTCCAGCTGCACCTCTGAAATCCCACTTGGAAATGTCTTTGAAAACTTTGACAATGGGCAAACCTGTGGTCCCTTTAAATGAAATAAATAACTAACATTAAAAGAAATAAATAATTCAAAATAAAAACAATACCTAAAAATCCTACGATAATTAAAAATTAAACAAATTATTTAAAAATACATTCCTATCCTCTTTCGTATCTAAAACCCTACAATCCCTATAGAAATCAATGGGGCCATAGATCTGTGATACCCTATGATGATCATCGATGCTCTAGGTCTAACCTGACACAGGATCCAAGATGTGATTATTCCATTGCAAATGCAGAGCAATCTCAGTAAAATGAGGCTTTGCCATTGTATTCCATGTGGAATCCAGCAATAGAGTGAAGTGATAAATTCAGTGAGTTAATACAAGAGGAATGTTTAATTCAAATGTTGTTATGGCATCAATGTTATCAATACTACAACTTCAAGGAAAGTGGAAACTCTACTATATTCAGTTCTTATGGGACATTGCTGTTGTCAGAATTTGGATTCTTGGTATGATATTAATTGCAGTATGGAATTTTATTCTTTAATTTTTAATTAATGTGCTTTTGAACTGTGATTGATCACTGACATAAAACTATGGCGGCAATGAAGGCAAATGACTGAATGACCTCAATTCCATCTTATGAATAACAACTGTATGAAAAGGTGTATATGTACCACATTGAATGGCAAAGCAATGTTTAATAAGAGCAAATGCAGCATGTTAAGATTTTTGAAATGGATGCCTCATTAAATACATCAGGAATAAGATGTATCAGTAAAGACCTCAATATAACTCAAAGATTCAGTGGGGATTCTCCAATGTTCAGTGACTGTCTACTACTGGAAAGTCATATGAAACAGTAACAATTGTGAGACAGATCCTGAGTATTATTTTTCATATTCTAGAATTAACAATTCACCTTGCAGCATTTCCAATATTAAAGTTCATGTATTTTTGCTTGGACATTCAATTTAATTAGAACTGCTAAGCTAGCACCATCCAAACATATGGCATACAAATCTATTATCACCAGTTTATAAATAGCTGTTTGCTGCATTAAAACTACAGAACTGTCCAGTTTGTCTAATTATATGTGTTTCCATCAGAAACGCTTATTTAGCCATAAAATTATTACATTGAAATATGTTCCTTGATTTTCAGTTTTTCTCATTCTCTTTACAATATATCATTTGCAAATTACATCTATTTTCAATATGCTGTTTTATTGTGTTTATTACACAATGAATTTGTATTTATAAATTTTTGAAGCACCTCTGAAATGCAGATACTGCCATGATGAAAGGAAGCACAACATCAAACTTGCACAAAACAATGATATATATATATATATATATATATAAGCAAATAATTCTCTCTTGTAATGTTGATTGAGGAAATAATTTCTAGTTACGATACTAGGACAATCTCTTTATGTTCTTCAAATAGCACTATAGATTCATTTGGTTGATTTGAAAAGACTTAAACAGCCTAGATTTAATGTTTCATCTGAACGATGGCACCTCTGACAAAACATCTTTCCCTCAGTACTACACTCAGTTTTAGCCTAGATTATGTACTAGAGTCTCAGTGGAGATACGAGCATGCTATACTGATCTAAGGCTAACCCATGAAAAACTGTAGTAAAGCAGGTACATTTCTTAATTTTATTGCCACATCCAATTTTACATCTCATTTTCTTTCCTTACTTTTTGTGCACTACTGCCTGTAGCTTCACCTATAAGATTGACTCTCCTGCTATTTCGAATGTTCCACAGTCAATTTCTCTGATAAACTCAAAAGTCTGTGACAAGCAAATACAGAACCTATCCAACCATCAGGATCACAGAGTTTTCTGTGATTCTCGCGGGATGAACCCAGATAAAAAACATTGGTACAAAAAGAAGAAATTTTGAATTGACCATCTAGTACCCAGCATCCACAAGAATAAAGTAGGTCTTATTTCATATGGAAAGGACTAGTATCATCACTAAGTGGAAGATGATCATGAAATAACTCAGCAAAGAACAACAGTTAAACACTAAAACCAGGCAGTGCATTTACTGTATCAGCTGAAGCAGAAGGAGAGCATTACATTTAGATTCCATGGCAGATAAAATTACTGAAAGACCAAATGGTGGCTGCCCCAACAATGAGCCAGTGTTTTTGAGAGAGGAAAAATGGGATGACATTAAACAGTTGAAAAAGCTAGTTGTAGAGGTAACTTTAACAAATACGGTTTTTGTTTTTTTGTATCTAATTCTGCCATCTGGTTCCATTTCAGTTGTAACTTTGATGACACTGCCCAATATCATGCTTCAGCCATGAATGCCAAGGGAGAACTTTCAGCTTTTGCATCAATTGTGGTGAAGAGTATGTCCATGAAATGAATTTTAACGTTGCCCGTTTCGGTGACTTGTGTTATTTTTGGTGGATTGCACCAACAGACACCCTTCTGTTTCCCATTTGTTTCAGGATTCAAGGCTGAACATGATGATTTCTTATTCCATCCTGGAAGATATGCACTTCCTTCCTGTAGGTACCACTTTATCAGCATGGTCAGCTTATATGGGTATCCACTGCTGGATAAACTGATTTTCATTCTATTAATTGATTGCAAAAAAAAATTGCTCTATATTTTGACTGTATAATAGTTATTTCCATAATTTGTAATTTGTAGAATTTAAAACCTCAAACTTGGCATTACCCTAATTAACACTCAATGATATAACATCTTTCCTCTTTTCAACATTCTTTGTGACCTACACAATGGAACTTCCTTTGTTCTCAATTTAAAAAAATTAAACTGTAGTCAGAATCATAGAATCATAGAACAGTACAGCACAATACAGGCCCTTCAGCCCACCATGTTGTGCCAACCTTTAAACCTTGCCTAAGACTACCTAATCCCTTATTCCCACATATCCTTCTATTTTACATTCCTCCATATGCTTATCTAACAATCTCTTGAATTTGACCAATGTACCTGCCTCCACCACCGCCCCAGGCAGCGCATTCCACGCCCCAACCACTGGGTAAAAAACCTTCCCCTGATATCTCCCTTGAACTTCCCACCCATTACTTTAAAGCCATGCCCTCTTGTATTGAGCATTGGTGCCCTGGGAAAGAGGCGCTGGCTGTCTATCTATTCCTCTTAATATTTTGTACACCTCTATCATCTCTCCTCTCATCCTCCTTCTCTCCAAAGAGTAAAGCCTTAGCTCCCTTAGTCTCTCCTCATAGTGCATACTCACTAAACCAGGCAGCATCCTGGTAAATCTCCTCTGCACCCTTTCCAAGCCATTATAGGAAGGCTTCCAAATCCTTCCTATAATGAGGCGACCAGAACTGGACACAGTACTCTAAGTGTGGCCTAACCAGAGTTTTGTAGAGCTGCATCATTACCTCGCAGCTCTTAAACTCAATCCTGTGACTTATGAATGCTAACATCCCATAAGCTTCCTTAACTACCCTATCCACCTGTGAGGCAACTTTCAGTGATCTGTGGATATGAACCCCCAGATCCCTCTTCTTCTCCACACTACCCAGAATCCTGCCATTAACTTTGTATTCCGCCTTGGAGTTTGTCCTTCCAAAGTGTACCACCTCACACTTCTCTGGATTGAACTCCATCTGCCACTTCTCAGCCCAGCTCTGTATCCTATCAATGTCCCTCTTCAATCGTCAACAATCCTCTACACTATCCACAACACCACCAACCTTTGTGTCATCTGCAAACTTGCCAACCCATCCTTCTACCCCCTCATCTGAGTCATTAATAAAAATCACAAAAAGCAGAGGTCCCAGAACCAATCCTTGTGGGACAGGGCTAGTCGCAGCCCTCCAATCTGAATGCACTCCCTCCACCACAACCCTCTGCTTTCTACAGGCAAGCTAATTCTGAATCCACACGGCCAAGCTTCCCTGGACCCCCTGCCCTCTGACCTTCTGAAGAAGCTTACCATGTGGAACCTTGTCAAATGCCTTACTAAAATCCATGTAGACCACATCTACTGCATTACCCTCATCAATCTGCCTGGTCACCCCCTCAGAGAATGCTATCAGGCTTGTGAGACATGATCTGCCCTTCACAAAGCCATGCTGGCTGTCCCTGATCAGACCATTATTCTCTAAATGCTCGTAGATCCTGTCTCTAAGAATCCTTTCCAACAGCTTTGCCACCACAGACATAAGGCTCACTGGTCTATAATTCACTGGACTATCCCTACTACCTTTTTTGAATAAGGGGACAACATTTGCCACCCTCCATTCCTCCGGTACCATTCCTGTGGACAACGAGGACTCAAAGATCCTAGCCAATGGTTCAGCAATCTCCTCCCTCACCTATTGGAGCAGCCTGGGGAATATTCTGTCAGGCCCTGGGGACTTATCTGTCCTAATATTTTCTAACAGCTTCAACACATCCTCTCTCTTGATATCCACATGCTCTAGAACATTAACCTTACCAACACTGTCCTCAGCATCATCAAGGTCCCATTCCTTGGTGAATACTGAAGAGAAATATTCATTGAGGACCTCACCCACTTCCACAGCTTCCAGGCACATCTTCCCACCTTTGTCTCTAATTGGTCCTACCTTTACTCTCATCATCCTTCTGCTCTTCACATAAGTGAAAAATGCCTTGGGGTTTTCCTTGACCCTACTCGGCAAGGCCTTTTCATGTCCCCTTCTTGCTCTCCTCAGCCCCTTCTTAAGTTCCTTCCTTGCTACCCTATATTCCTCAAGAGCCCTATCTGATCCTTGCTCCTGAACCTTATGTATGCTGCCTTCTTCCTCCTAACTAGATGTTCCACCTCTCTTGTCACCCATGGTTCCTTCACCCTGTTATTCTTTCTCTGCCTCACCGGGATGAATTTATCCCTAACGTCCTGCAAGAGATCCCTGACCAATGATCACATCTCCATAGTACATTTCCCTTCAAAAATGTGATCCCAGTTTACACTTGCATTTATAATTAATCTGATTTAGTGACACTAGGCTTCATCTGATTTGATAAATTAACCAGGTAGATAGAATACAGCAGGAATCAGACTGCAGAATGACAATTTTGGGAATTGTACATAATGTAATAAAACAACAGCTCAGTTTAAAATAAATCTGAAAAGAGCAATAGCTTTTGTTTGCTAAATACAAGAATTGGTAACAAAGAATCAGTGATGCTAAACCACATAATATGACTACACATTCTCCAAATATAAAGAAAAAAAAATTGTGCATGAGTTAAAATGAAGTTAAGCTGGATCGGCATTTCAAAGAGCCAAGTATGTTAAATTGGCTGGATCTGACAGATTTTTAGCTCTTAGTGCCCTAGAAAATCATCCATTAGCTGCAGCATGCGTATTAATGCTTCTGCACCTGTGCAGTGCAGAGCCCAAATTTGGAATGGGCTGGAGGTCAGCTTTTGGCATATCTGACATCTCACTTTTTCCCTGAAATCACCACTGCGTCCAGGAGTGACTCCTAATTGTACTGAGCTGAGAGACCAAAAAACTTCATTCCTAGCCACCTGGCTTTATACCAGCCATAAATGCTGCCCTATTCATTTGAATGGGGTTGCCAATCTTCATTAGCATTGTTAGAAAAGGTAAATGTTTCATGTTTAATTAATTTTAATTTATATTAATGTTTCAATTAATTTACATTGAAATTGGTTCAAAATTAACTTATTATTTCTTAATATCTGATAATATTTCAAATTTTAAAAAATTATTAACTGTTAGAAGGCTATCAGAGCAGTTTGGGGCAGGGCCTTCATTTTTCCTGTCTGCAACTTACTCACCAGTCATGGACCATTCCACTACAGTGGCAGGATTAGACCACAAGAGCAGAATTAGGCAATTTTGGCCCACTCAGTCTACTCTGCCATTCAATTATGGCTGATTTTTTTTTCTTTTCTCAACCCCTTTCTCTCCACATTGGGCTGTATACAACTGCAAAAGAAAAGTGTGAATCTGTGCACCCTGTGAGATGCAAACAAAAGGCATGAGCTGGGTCCACTTTGATCCAATCCATGGCCTCTGGCATATGTTTATTTGGAATACAAGGAAATAGGAACAGGAGTAGGCCACCTGGCCTGCCCTGCCATTCAATCTGATCATGGCTGATCTGCCCCAGGCCTCAACTATATAAAATGAACAAGGCAAGTCATGACCAAAAGCATATTTAAATCCTCAGATTCCAGCTTATTATTCTCCCATAACTTACTTTGTTTGGATTGTCTTTATAGTCCCTGGGATCTGAGATAGGGATTTCCCTAACCTGTTTGTTATTTTTCAGACGTTGATAAATCTAGCATTACAACCCCAGCATTTTCTGTTTTTATATGGGACTTTTTCTAGGCCTTATAGATTTAGAACTGAAGATATCATAATAAGCTGGATTTCGTTTGTTTTTACAGTTTTCTTTGTTGTATCTGAATCTGCAGTACTTTTTGCATAATGTTGACTGAAGGGATCAAAATAAGTTTTCTGAATTTTATTCCACATGATAAATAGGTCAGCAGTCTGACTTCTTACCAGTGCCAGAGATGGCTTGGCAGGTTCTTGTGAAATGTGTCTATACTACATGGTACAATTGTTGCTGTCTCCGACTATTGCAAACTTACTGCAGTAGTGATCAAAGGCTGCATAAATATAAAATCAAGTAAAATAGTTATTTCCTACTGAATAAATCTGGGAACCTCTGTTACCCATTTGCAAACTTTCCTTGGGGCTGCTGGAGATCAGGGAAGGGAATATTTAGTCCTTGCAGCAGATCACAATTTGCATGGACTACTTGCAAGGGTAGTCTCAGAAGTTAGTTGCAAGGGTCAGTAGTGGAAGCATGAGAGTGAATGGAAGGTACTAAAAAAATATACTTTTCTGAACAGATGACTTTTTCCCTGGAGATTCTCACGTGAAGTTTGATGTGCACATTATTGAAAAGTTTAGCGTGTCATTTGGTAAGGAAGGAGAGACGATGAGCTTGGGCTGCACTGTCATTGTCCACCCCAGTCTAAAGCGATTTCAGCCAGAGATCCAGTGGTGGCGTGATGGTAAGTGTCTTTTCTGTGTTGGAGAAATCATTATGATACCACATTTACCAAGAAATTAAAGAGCAAACTGATGAAAACAAAAATATTCCTGAATTATCTCCCCTCCTTTCCAAATAGTGTTCAATTTTCCTGGCATATTGTTCAAAAGCACTGGTCAAACTTCCTTAACCTCCCCCTTCCCCATTCAACCCTAGTTCAGAATCAGAATCAGGTTTATTATCACTTATATATGTTGTGAAATTTGTTGTTTTGCAGCAGCAGTAGAGTGCAAGACATAAAGACATAAAAATCACTATAAGTTACAAAAATAAATAAATAGTACAAATGAGGAATAATGAGGTAGTGTTCATGGACCGTTCAGAAATCTGATGGCAGAAGCTGTTCCTGAAACATTGAGTGTGGGTCTTCAGGCTCCTGTACCTCCTTCCTGATGGTAGTAATGTGAAGAAGGCATATCTGGGTGGTGAGGGTCCTTAATGATGGATGCTGCCTTCTTGAGGCACTGCCTCTTGAAGATTTCCTTGATGGCAGCAGGGGGGTGCCCGTGATGGAGCTGGTTGAGTCTACAACCCTCTGCAGCCTCTTTCGATCCTGCACATTGGAACCTCCATACCAGGTAGTGATGCAACCAGTCAGAATGCTCTCCACCGTACATCTGTAGAAATTTGCAAGAGTCTTTGGTGACATACCAAGTCTCCTAATGAAATAGAGCCACTGGCGTGCCTTCTTCATGATTGCATCAATGTGTTAGGTCAAAGATAGATCCTCTGAGATGTTGATGCCCAGGAGCTTGAAGCTGCTCACCCTTTCCACCGCTGACCCCTCAATGATGACTGTTGTGCGTTCTCCCAACTTCCCCTTCCTGAAGTCCACAATCAATTCCTTGGTCTTACTGATGTTGAGTGCAATGTTGTTGTTGCGACACCTAACACTTATACAAAAAGCTAAACTTCATCTATGAAATTAGGTAATATCATACTGTGTGGTTCCTTGTAACAGTGCTGGCAAATTGTTAACTGGATATCAACCAGGTAAGAGAAATTTGGCTGATGATGGTAGCCTTTTGCTATCGTGACTCTGAGATCTGTAACTCACAGCCGTTATGTGGGTAAGATCAACTGGGCCAATTTCAGTCAAAGCTTGAGCACATGATGCTGCTTTTGGAAGAGCATGTTAAACAGACGTAGAACCATAGAACAATACAGCACAATACAGGCCCTTCGGCCCACCATGTTGTGCCGCCCTTCAAACCATACCTAAGACTATCTAACCCCTTCCTCCCACATATCCCTCTATCTTAAATTCCTCCAAATGCTTATCTAACAGTCTCTTGAACTTGTCCAATGTATCAGCCTCCAGCACCACCCCAGGCAGCACATTCCATGCACGAACCACTCTCTGGGTGAAAAACCTCCCTCTGACGTCTCCCTTGAACTTCCCACCCATTACCTTAAAGCCATGCCCTCTTGTTTTGAGCATTGGTGCCCTGGGAAAGAGGCTCTGGTTGTCCACTCTATCTATTCCTCTCAATATCTTGTATACCTCTATCATGTCTCCCCTCATCCTCCTTCTCTCCAATGAGAACAGCCCTAGCTCCTTTAGTCTCTCCTCATAATCCATACTCTCTAATCCAGGCAGCATCTTGGTAAATCTCCTCTGCACCCTTTCCAATGCCTCCACATCCTTCCTATAATGAGGCGAGCAGAACTGGACACAGTACTCTAAGTGTGGCCTAACCAGAGTTTTGTAAAGCTGTATCATCACTTCGCAGCTCTTAAACCTGATTCCCCCGACTTATGAAAGCTAACATCCCATAAGCTTTCTTAACTACCCTATCTACCTGTGAGGCGACTTTCAGTGATCTGTGGATATGAACCCCCAGATCCCTCTGCTCCTCCACACTGCCTAGAATCCTGCCATTTACCTTGTACTCCACCTTGGAGTTTGTCCTTCCAAAGTGTACTACCTCACACTTCTCTGGATTGAACACCATCTGCCACTTCTCAGCCCAGCTCTGCATCCTATCACTATCCCTCTGCAAGCTTCGACAGCCCTTCACACTATCCACAACACCGCCAATCTTTGTGTCATCTGTAAATTTGCTAACCCAGCCTTCCACCCCCTCATCTAAGTCGTTAATAAATATCACAAAAAGTAGAGGTCCCAGAACCGATCCCTGTGGGACACCACTAGTCACAGCCCTCCAATCCGAATGCACTCCATCCACCACAACCCTCTGCTTTCTACAGGCAAGCCAATTCTGAATCCACACTGCCAAGCCTCCCTGGATCCCTTGGCCTCTGACCTCCTGAAGAAGCCTACCATGCAGAACCTTGTCAAATGCCTTATTAAGATCCATGTAGACCACATCCACTGCACTATCCTCATCAATCTTCCTGGTCACTTCCTCAAAGAACCCTATCAGGCTTGTGAGGCAAGATCTTCCCTTCACAGAGCCATGCTGGCCGTCCCTAATCAGTCCATGATTCTCTAAATGCTCATAGATCCTATTTCTTAGAATCCTTTCTAACAGCTTACCCACCACAGATGTAAGGCATGATTTATATATGCGCATCATTAATGTCCCATATGCTAATTGCAAGTGTCAGTGTCCCTGCTGGCAACTCCTCTGCAAGCAAGCAATAGAGATTTGGGACTTTACTTCCTTAACTTCTCCTAATATTTTATACCTATGATTTCATGTTTTACTTAGCATTAGCAGAGATAAGCATGCCAAGTATATGCATAAAGATAAGAGAGTGCTGGAATTGTGACCTCATTGTCTTGATCTCGGTATCTGTCCCATACTTATATTTTGCATCTTTTTTATTTCCTTACCAGGTATTCAATTACATCCTTCCAAATGGGTTCAGATGCACTGGAGTGGTGAATGTGCCACATTAACCCTTACTCACTTAAACAAAGAGGATGAAGGACTGTACACAATGCGAGTGTTGACAAAATCTGGTTATGAACTCCATAGTGCCTATGTGTTTGTCAGAGGTATGTGTGCAAATAAACTTGCAGATCCAATGTTAACCAAATTCCTAAACAATGTCTGTCCATGGACTGCCCCACTATATCAAGCCCATTCAGCATCCACTTATCAGAAGGTATCTCCAAATAACATGGGTGTTTTTTGCACCATCGCCTCTCCTCCACTACCACTCCACCACCACTCTCTGATTCAGTAATCGTAGTCTTTTATCACCAGCATAAGTGCAACCAATTTAGCATGCGGCAGTGATCATTGTTGTATAGGTAGATTTCCTCCTATAGCTACTCTCCGAGTTTGGTATGAACCCATCCAGTTGGGGAAAATCAACTACAGGTCACAGAGCAGCACAACTCAGGATTTTTTAACCAGCTTTTAAAAATTTTATTGGTATGCAACCAAGTGCAATGAAGACAATATAAATACAAACATTACAAATGACATATGATGTTGCATGTATAAAATATCTCATTGGTATGTATAAAATATTACAAACTATTGTGTTCTGGTATGATTGCCGTATTCTGTACTTCAGACCACTCACACACTTAACTGTAACTGCTCTCCATTCTACACATGTGGTGACCCATGTTGCAGTTCCCTTGCAAGCTGCCCTTTAATTTTAAGTATTACTTAACCTTTAATTCTAGGTGATTTTATGCAGAACTCATATAGCAACCACTCAGGGTGTTGTCCCTTGATTCCTCACAAGTTTTTTTGTTCCTTGCTGAGCTTTTTACTTATAATCCAATAATCACACCTGTAATAATTTGATTTACAGAACCTTCCCTTTGTTTGTATCATCCATTAGTACAACTAAGATGCTTTGATGGAGAATAGTCTGAGTATACCAGCAGTCAAAAACTTAATGAATATTTCTCCTGATATTCACATTGCAAATATATGTTGAGGACGGAACTAGATAACACTGGAGCTATCTCGTTATTTGACTTGTTACTTTGCTGACATTGTCACACAGCAGAGTTTCAGAACAAAACATTGCCTTTGCATAAACAAATGCTTCAGGATTTCCTTTCTAGTTTATAGCAAGTTTGAAATGTTCAGCACTGACATTGAATTCCCCACAGTATCTTGAGATAGGAATTGCTTGCAATTTTTAGTCAGTTTCTGGTTCACCATGTTATACCTTCTTGCTGAAGGCATATGACTACAATTGGAGATATTCTAGTGTGTTGGAGAACCATGCCATAACAGTTACACATCTAACCACTTAGTAGACTTAAAGTATCTGCTAAACCCATTGTGGCATAGGGTTACCAACACAGGATGGAACCCAGTGAACCTGTAAAAAGGTCAGTCATTTTAAGAAGAGTACGATGAACACTACCAGATATACAGGTCACCTGTTCCTTTTGTCAAAACAGGCCAATGGCATTGCTGTGGGTCTGCCTCAGGGCAGATGGAGTGCACAAATCTCCATTTTGGTGGTAGTGTGAAAGAGGCTGGAGTGTGGATAGGGGCAAGGGAATGTGATAATTGCTGGTATCCTCTATTCAAACTTATTGGATTGCTTTGCCTTTTACTTGAGATTGATCAGGTGATTGTTATATTGTTGCTGCATATTCCAGGAACTAGAGAAGGTATTGCAAGTTGAGAAGTGGCAAGTTGATATGATGAAAGTAATCAGAAGGCTTGTGTCTAATTTACAGACAGTGATGCAGAGGTTGCCGGTGCCCCAGCAGCTCCCTTAGATGTCTATTGCTTGGATGCCAATAAGGATTATGTAATTGTCAACTGGAAACAGCCAGCGGTTGATGGCGGAAGCTCCATCGTTGGGTACTTTGTTGACAGGTGAGTAGCAAAAATTGACAACCGAGTTGCTTCTCATTATATCTAATTTATAAATTTATTTTCTAATTAAATCATGTTATACTGTAGGGTGAAATAAAAACAGAATCTGTTGGAATTACTCAAAGCATCTATAAAGAGAAAAACAGTTAACTCTTTGAGTCAATGACATTTTAAGGCTAAAGGTCATCAACCTGAAATATAAACTGTTTCCTTCTCCACAGATGCTGTTTGACCTGTCTGTAGCATTGTCTGTTTTTATTTCAGATTTTCAACATTTGTGATACTTTGCTTTTGTATTTTTTAAAAGCGGATTATTTTACATTGGGACAGATCTTCTGCTGTCCTGATATTGACTCTGGTTTCTTTTACATGGTCCAGGGTGCAGCCTTCCCTGTTCACTGGCAAGGCTCAAGGCACTCTGTGGCCCCTCCAAATGCAAAAGGTTAGCTACCCTGACATAGGACTATGGCAGCTGGTGGGACCCTGCCTTAGTCTCACCAACTGTTAAGATTTTCATTGCTGTGAATATTTTTGAATGTCACTTACAGAAAAAACCCTGTAAATATGTAATATTGTGATATTGCAATGAGAAAATGTTAGTTGATCTTTGATAACATTGCATGTTAAGTGTTTGGGAACATGGTCAGTCTTTTTTTCCTGACCTTGTGTTTCTGTTTCTCTCTCTCTCTCTATTCTTTTGTGAATTTATTTCCCTTTCCTCTTC
Organism: Pristis pectinata; assembly: GCF_009764475.1. Lineage (NCBI taxonomy): Eukaryota > Metazoa > Chordata > Chondrichthyes > Rhinopristiformes > Pristidae > Pristis > Pristis pectinata. The sequence goes on from NC_067413.1 coordinate 63,626,198, forward strand.
CCACTTTTTGGCTCTTTGCTTCTTTTCAGTCACATTCTATTTCTCTCTATCTTACTGTTCTTTGCTTTGGTCCTTTGGTCAGAGGTAGTGGGTGCAAGGACAATGTTGGAGAGGAGATATTCACATCTTATTTGGGATGGGAGGTCCACCATCAATAAAACATGTTGAAGTTTGGGGTACTAGAGAAAGAATACTAGTATTATCAATTAGTGTCACACTTAATGGATAAGTTTAATGTGAAGCAAAATTACTGTATTAATTTTGTTAGCATTTTGAATATATCTCCTGATGTCAAAAATAATCACACATTTTAAAAAAACAAACATTAAAAAATTGTACTATTAATTCCTCCATATTGGATTCTGCACTCATGTGGTATGAATCCTGAGTACTAGTGGCTCCCTTTAGGTTCTAAACACTGTTCAAATATTTTAACCAAGGGTTTCATGTCATCCTAAACTCCACCATGTCAAACAGCTCATTACTTTAACCTGTCCTAATGAAGATGTATCTGATTTTCTGTTGCAGTATAATATTGCAATTAATTTCCCAGTGAATCAGGTTAAAAGGAAAAGGACCCTGGTCAGTTGAAAGAGAGCGGGGAACTGGAACCCCATTGAATGGGAAGGGAGCAAGGGAACTGGGGCCCTGGTAAATTGGAAGAGAGCATGGGAACACAACCCCTGGCAAGTCAGAAGAGAGCGCAGGAACTAGGGCCGTGTGATTGGAAGGGGACGCGGGAAATGGGGCCTTGGTGAGTCGGTAAGGAATGCAGCAGACATTACCTGGTGAACTAGACGCCGAATTATTGGGATTTCTGAATGGTCGGACAGTGGATTATCAGAGTTTTACTGTAAGGGGGGGGGGGGGAATCAACATGCAGAACAAAATCAAACTTTGTTTAGAAGCATTTAAATGTACTTACTTGTATAACATTAAACTATAACATTATTGTGTGATAGTGATGTCTGGATTAATTTACAAAAGTGGTAGATTTTTTGTTTGTGCCATAAAACAGCTCAAATTCTTTTCTTATAGATGTGAAGTTGGAACCACTCATTGGGTTCAGTGTAATGACACCCCAGTGAAGTTTGCTCGCTTCCCTGTCACTGGATTGGTAGAAGGCCGCTCTTACATCTTTCGTGTGCGTGCTGTCAATAATGTTGGAATTAGCAGACCTTCCCGTGTGTCCGATCCTGTGGCAGCCTTGGATCCTTCTGACAGAGATAGGCTAAAGAGTATGTCTGTTCGTCTTTTCTCAGACTAAATCTTTAGAGTGACTCCTTTGATATTATCTTTCCCTGCTCAGGATAAATCATTGTTGCATGTAAAATGATAGAAAAATAAAATACACCAAAATAAAGACAATTCTCTATGGTAAAATAACACATAAAGCTCCAAGATTTGGCCTCATGGAATGGTGGGACATGAGTACAAATTATCATGACCGTGAGATTGTGACTCAGATGAATCAGGTGAAGAACAGGCTCTCTCTCAGTGACACTTGGAAAGCTAGGAGGATGAATCTTTGTAATACTTGGTGGCTGCTTCAGTTTGTTAATGTCACTTTGCCTTTTTGGTTTCTTGAGGAAAAACAAGATCCACAAAATAGGCAAATATTGTGCTATCAATGCTACTTGATCTATCATTGAGCTACACAGAGGCAAGGGGTTGGGAAGGTGGCGTTGGCTGGGACTGATATTGTTCTCAATGAGAATTATGAGCCATACAAAGGTAAGTGGAATCTCACTGTGTTAGGTCTCTATCCATCTCTGGAGGTAGGAAGTGAAAACTGACCATTTCTGTGGCCCATTATGGTAAATTGGGGTCCAGTGCAGGGTCATGTCCATTGGCCCTATTTCTAATCAAATACCTTCACGTTTATGCTAATTAAAGGCACCTTTAGTTCAGCCACTGAAAAACTGCTCTATTTTCCATGACTTTGCCTCCAAGCATTTTTAATTCAATTTCCAACGCTTTCTCTTTTCCATAGCATATTACCTTCTTCTTCAGCATATTACCTTCATATTACCTTTTTCAATAATGTACCATAGCAAACCTTAGGTGGGGGTTTGCAGTATAATGGTTAGGTTACTGGAAAATAATCTGGAGATGAAGGAGTTCAAAACCTGATGTGGCAATTGAGTTAGCAAATAAACCTGGAATAAAATTATGACATTTGGTTGCTATCAAGAATTGACAATTTGGTTTGTTAATGTCCTTTTGGGAAAAAAAAGCTATCATCTCTACATGGCATATGTAACTCCAGACCTAGAATATAAAACAGTTGATACTGAGGCAAGTTGCATCAAAAAGTAGTACTGGTTCATCATTAATGATCAGAGGTGGCCAATTGATGCTATCCTTGCCAGTGATACTCAAATCCCGCAAGTGAACAATAAAAACTTGTCAAGGGTTTCTGAAAGTACATGTTTACCATGTCCACTGCACTTTTCCTAAGCCACGTTCTCTGTCATATCCTCCAAACAATACAAATTGCCATTGCTGATATGCTGTGTTAGATTAACACCCAATGGACTGGTAGGTATGTGTATGTTTACAAATTTGATTAACCCTTTTTTATGGCACAGAAGTAGAGTTTGAAATTTGTTTTTAACATTTTTTCGAAACAACATTTAAACTTTTCGTGTTATTTAATTATTAGGTATGCCATTAGCCCCCTGGACTGGCCAGATTATTGTTACAGAAGAAGAACCAGCAGGTAAAGAATATATTGCCTTCTACATGTATCAGTCTGCTGAGGCAAAGCTGAACCTGTACCAAGTGAAAATCAATCAAAAAGTTCTAGATCCATAAAATGTAATTTTTATCTCAGCAGGTTTTATGAAGCTTCTAAGACTGGGTGTTGTCAATCAAAATGGGAAGATTTTAATCTTTGGGTGGCTGACTTATGGAGCATGCCAGGCAACTGTTGTCCTAGATCCAAGAAGCCTGAGACACTTTGAGGCCTAGGGCCTCATTAAAGTAGAACAAAGGAGCTGGGGTGCCTAAAGGGCACAGAGTGTTCATGCTAGGTTACTTGCCTCACTCTGGCTGATGCTTTATTGGACAGCTTCCAGGTAATTCCTAAGGAAGGTTGTGATCATAAGGGGATTCAATATTATTTTTATGGGGCCTGAACAAGAATTCCTGCATCTGAGATTGCTGAAATTTGAAAGATCACTTTGCCAACTCTGTTGATAGCTAACTGTCAATGACCCTAATCAAAGCATCAATTGCAAAATTTTAAGATTTAACTAAATTTCTTAAATCTTTCAAATGTAACATGACAGATTTTTAACTTGGGCAGTCCAACACTACCTTAAGTGGTCTAACTTTCTCCATATGATCTTTATTAACCTTAAGAGATTAGCCAGGGCAGGAGTGCAAGTGATGTAGCAATGGGAATTCATCTCCACTGGTTTGTAGCCAGTTAAATGTAGCCCTAAATTTGTCCCTCGACACATCAAAGCCTGGGCTTCACCTAATGCTCATGCATTTAAATATACAGTAAGCATCTCTGTATAATCAATGGCACCTCATCCATCAATTCCTACCAACTCCAGCACACCATGGTTGCAGTGCTTACCATCTACAAAGAGCACTACAGTTACTTGCCAGAGTGACTTTGACAGCAGCCCCAAACCCGCAACCTCTAGCATACAAAGGATAAGGGTAGTAGGTGAATGGGAGCACACATGTAAGTTCTCCTCTAAGTCACCATTCTACCATCCTGCCTTGGAAGTATTTCACTGTTCCTTCATTATTGCTGAATAAAGATCCTGGAATATCCAAACCAACAACACTTGGATGAGTGTGGGGGGGGGGGGGGGGCGCATGGAAATGGTAGTCAGTGTGGCAGTGGAAGGCAGGACCCTTCACCAGAAACATTTCAAAAAAGTGGCTCACATTCTCTAGGGCAAGTTGGGATGAGCCATTAATGCTGGTTTTGGTAGCAATATCTGAATCCCATGAATAAAAATATAGATCTGCAGGAAAAACACTGAACAATTTTTTAATCTCTATGTAATACATTACTATTCCACTTTTGCCTCAACAGAAGGTATTGTGCCTGGAAAACCTACAGAACTTACTGTAACTGAAGCCACCAAGAATTATGTTGTCCTCAGCTGGAAACCTCCTGGTCAACGTGGCCATGAAGGTGTCATGTATTATGTGGAAAAGGTAAAGATCTCAAAACTCAAACTGTAAAATGCTATGTAGACTCATCAGATGAAAAAACAATTTAAATAATGTGTTTCAGTAGGTGAGGAGTGTATCATTCTTTTTCCTAAGATTCCTTAGTCTACTATTTTTATAAGACATTTGAGTAAAACTTGCATGATTGTTACTGACATGAAATTTAAATGTAGTTGAACAGGTACGTTTCTCTTTTCTCTGAGTATGGTTGATGCAATAAACTTTCTACAATGGCTTTAAATTGGTAAATTAAATTGGTAAATTGATTAATTGGTTTATTATTGTCACATGTACCGAGGTACAGTGAAAAACTTTGTTTTGCGTGCCATCCATACAGATCATTTCATTACAACAGGTCATTGAGGTAGTACAAGGGGAAACAATAACAGAATGCAGAATAAAGTATTACAGTTACAGAGAAAGTGCAGTGCAGGCAGACAATAAGGTGCAAGGCCATATCGAAGTAGATTGTGAGATCAAGAGCCCATCTTATCGTACTAGGGGACTGTTCAATAGTCTTATAACAGTGGCATAGAAGCTGTCCTTGAGCCCGGTGGTACATGCTTTCAGGCTTTTGTATCTTCTGCCCAGTGAGAGGAGGGAAAAGAGAGAATGTCTGAGGTGGATGGTGTCTTTGGTTATGTTGGCTGTTTTACCGAGGCAGCGAGATGTATAGACAGAGTCCATGGAGGGGAGGCTGGTTTCCATGATGTGCTGTGCTGTGTCCACAACTCTCTGCAGTTTCTTGCAGTCTCAGGCAGGGCAGTTGCCATACCAAGCCATGATAGATCTGGATAGGATGCTTTCTATGGTGCACTGACAAAAATTGGCGAGGTTCAAAGGGTACATGCCAAATTTCTTTAGACTCCTGAGGAAGTAGAGGTGCCGATGACCTTTCTTGGCTGTGGCATCTATGTGGTTGGACCAGAACAGGTGATGTTCACTCCTAGGAACTTGAACCTTGCAACCCTCTCAACCTCAGCACTGTTGATGTAAACAGGAGCGTGTGCACCACCCCCCTTCCTGAAGTCAATGACCAGCTCTTTTGTTGACATTGAAGGAAAGGTTGTTGTCATGACACAATGCCACTAGGCTCTCTCCCTCCTTCCTGTACTCTGACTCATCATTATTTGAGATCCGGCCCACTATGATGGTGCCATCTGCAAACTTGTCAATAGAGTTAGAGGTGAATTTGGTCATGCAGTCATGAGTGTGTAGGGACTAGAGTAGGGGGCCAAGGACACAGCCTTCTGGGACACCAGTGTTGAGGATAATCATGACAGAGATGTTGCTGCTGATCCTTACAGATTGTGGTCTATTGTTCAGGAAGTCAAGGATCCAGTTGCAAACTGAGGTGCTGAGTCCCAGGTCTAGGAGCTTGGAGATGAGTTTGTTTGGAATTATAGTACTGAAGGTGGAGCTGTAGTCAATAAACAATTTATAGAGGATAATAGTACTAATAATCCTTTTTATATCAACAAAACTAATTCTGACGATTATAAAATTTTCCACATAACAATAGCTCTTATCCTACATCCAAAGGGCTTTGCCCTGAAATATTAACAGTTATTTTTAAAGACACTTACAGGTAAGAGATATGTTGTCAAGCATGCCATTATTTGTCATTTTATCACTTGTACATGACTTCATCATTATGATGTCCTCCTCCTACAAAGAAACAAAAATATTATTTCTCCTGGTAGGACTACCATTTCCTCATCCAGCCCCAAAAGCAGGCAACTCAACAACAGTACAAGTATTAGCAAGAGCCTGCCAATGGCAATTAAATGTACCTAAAACATGGTAACTTGGTCCTTCATCATCACTGCATCTAAATCCCAGAAGCCCCCTTCAAAAACCACTGTAGCTCCACCAAAAGGACAGCAGTGGTTCAAGAGGTGGCTCACTGGAATCTCTCATGAGTAATTAGAGTTGGGCAATACATGTTGCCCTTGACAGCAGTGCCCACATCCCATAAATGAATAGTTAAAATATTAGTTTGCTAGACTCTTTGACTCATTTGCTGTCCTTACTCTTGTTTGCATGTGCTAGTGTGTGGCAGGCACCGAGGACTGGCAGAGAGTTAATCCAGAAATCCCTGTGAAGTCTCCACGCTTTGCATTGTTTGATCTGGCTGAGGGTAAATCATACCGTTTCCGTGTCCGCTCTGCTAACTCTGCTGGTATTGGTGAGCCTTCTGAAGCAACAGAATTTACTGAAGTAACAGATAAACTTGGTGAGTATGAACCACACATGCAAGTTTCCTCATGCTACCAATTCACCTGCTCTGCCTGCCCCTACAATGCCTCACAATAATTGTTGGCAGGATGTTACTATTGTTGGATAATGGTCTGAAATGTACTCCAGTAGGCTATGGGTCAGAGTTTGGGATGTTAATTATTCTGCCCTATGTTTTATGCTCTATCCCTCTGGCTGTATACCCAAAATCTTGTTTGTTTTTTTGTTCTGCTGCAACTTTGTTAAGGGTTTTCCAACTTGCATCAAGAAGCACAGTACATCTGGACAAGCAGAAAGCAAGGTTGCATCTTCCATACAAAGGACCATGTTGCCTACAAAACAACAAAATAGTGTTGAGAATGATTTTTAATCAATAACTAATCTTACAGACTAGCAGAGGTTTAAGGCTAGTTAAAGTTGCTCTATTGATACTATTTTTTGTTATGTGTTTTGTCTTTTTTTCTTCCAGATGTTCCAAAAGCACCTGGTCATGTTGTGCCTTCAAGGGACACAGACACTTCTATGGTTGTATGCTGGGAAGAATCAAAAGGTGCAAAGGAGTTGGTGGGATACTATATTGAAGGAAGCATCAGTGGATCTGGAAAATGGGAACCATGCAATAACAAACCAGTGAAAGGAAAAAGGTAGTGATCATGGCTTTTTGGGAGCCTGGGACAAATAAAGCAGTGGAAGGACTTGGATAGAATCAAAGTGAATGAGATAAAAGGGAGGGTGAGAGTGCATGAAGAGTTTGATCCAGGATTTGTCAGTAATGATTAACCCTGGCAGAAGGGTCATAAACATACCTGCAAGCAATTTGCTCTCATGTCTCTGGTAAATTGTGGTAGTTGTTCTGGTGATCTGGGCATGTCACCACAGTTGATTGCACAGCTTATTGTAATTATTTTCCCCCATCCCCCCACTACTAAATCCAAATGTTATCAAGTATTATTGTGGTACTCAGAGATGCTTGATGGATACTTCAGTACAGATGGCCACTGATAACATCATTAAAACAGAGGATCTTTATCTTGTTGTGGGCCTTGTGCTCAATAGAATTTTGCTGCCGTGCCCCACATGAAAGGGGCCTGAGCTTCCAAAGCATTGCCAGCTTAACATGTATTTTTGCTGGACAATTCTAACCCTAAATCTTTTGAGAGAAAAGCATTATTTTAAGTCTTGGACGTCAAGCATAATAACACAAAGTGGTGTCAGCCAGACTGGCAGACTGATGATCAGGCTAGAGACAAAGATGGTGTGGAGAAGAGTTGGGCACATATGCAACAAGGGGGGAGAGGAATATTTTTGAAGCAGCAAGGTGGTGGGGAAGTTTGGAAATGAACATTAAGAAAATTAGTTAAACGATGGACCTATTTGTAAATGATAGATGCCCTAAATGTTGCTTTAACTAATGCTGAACACTCCAAATTAGGCCTGTTTTAATCTGACGGTCCATGTAGTTCTTGTGTGCACACAAGGATTTTGTGCAAGTGATGTCAAAGTGCACATTTCATTAAGTTTGTTGCCCGATGGCTTCACATGGATCTGCTGGATCAAATCCGCAGAAGTGGGCTATGCTTGCACAAAGTACCTGATCCATTCTTGATAACATTCACTCACACAAAATGTATCATATGAGACGGTTTTTTGCCCACTATCTTTAGCTCTGAATCAAAAGAAAGGAACAAAATCTTCAATGAAGCACCCTTCACAAAGGATGTCACAATATACCTTACAACCAATGAATACACTTTTTAAAGTGTAGCCTCAGTTATAATGTAGGAAATGCAATTTATGCAAAATAAACTCCCATAAATAGCATCCTGTTAAAGACCAGATAATTTGCTTTGTAATGTTGATTGAATGCTAAACAATGTTCATTGCAAATAAATTCCTGACTTTTTTTGCAAAATGGTGTCGAGGTTTTTCTCATGACGGAGATGAAGCTTCAATTTTTATCTAAAAGATGCATCACTGACAGAATGATGACTAGTTCTGCGAAGTGCACCAAGTTGCTTGATATTTTTATTATATTCCTTTTAATTGTCTTATATTTTGGAAGAGCTCATGTTGAATTATCTGATGATAATGAATGAAGAAAGGCACAATTGCCCATCAATAGGCATTGAAAGCAGATCATTATCTGCTGCAGGCAATTTGAGATTAGTCTGTACCAAATCCAGAATATCATAACAATGAATGGAACTCTTTATAAACCTTAGCATCAATAAAGTGACCAGCAACCTCAGGGAAAGGAAACAGGAGGTTGAATAGTTTTGTCGAGTAGCAAATTTAAGTTCTCAACTAATATAAAATATTAAGACTGCAGTTTTTTTCAGGTGAATGTTGGTAGATTAAATCCAACCAGAATTACTTCATCTATTTTTCTTTCTCTGGTAGATTTTTACGAGATGACCTTTTTGTTAGGACTTGCAATATAATAATGCATCCCTTTAAAATACCATCCTGATGCCCTCAACTCTACCTTACATTGGTCCCAATTTAGGCTGTAACAGAAACAGGACAGGAATTTATTAGATTTGTCTTCAGCCCAAAATCCCAGTCAATTTTACCATTCTTTTCCAAACTATAAATTTCCACCCATTATCTTCGATGGGTTAACACTTTTGTAAAAGACAAAAGAAATTGATGTAAAAGAAAGTGTGTATGCCATCTTTCCTATTTACCCATTTGTTCCAGAGTGCTGAGGAGTAGAAGGTTCATCTTGTCAGAGAGAATTTGTGATGTGCATCATCATGCATCATTTCTGCGGCTTGTGCATACACCTCTCATCACATAACAGCTACAAATCGTGGTATCCTACTTCTCTCATTGTTTGTTGGAGGATTCACGAAGGGCTGCTCCTAACAGTATAAACATGTCCAGGCAGAGAAATAGGTTGGGATACACATCCATGGCTATAATCTGAATTGCCCAAGATCGGATAAGAAATGAAATACAATCACTAAATATTTTCAGCCACATAGGGCGAAAACATTAATTAATCAGAAAGCTCACCATGTCTCCCTCCAGCCAAATCCAGCAGAATAATAGAAATAGAAAGTGCTGGCAATACTCAGCCAAACAGGAAGTAAATGGAGAGAGAGAGGGAGAAAAAAGCAAATGTTTCAGATTGATGACTAGGAAAAGTTAGAAACCAAACATGTTTTATGTTGCAAAGAAGAGATAAGGTGTAGGCCAGGATAATCTGAATGACATAAGTGATGGTGCTGTGGCTGAGAGAAGGTGGAGAAGGCTTGTTAATTACTGCTGATGAGTCTGAAGGAGATGTAAATAGAAGGAGACAAATGAGAACAGAGGTATTGGAACTGTGAGATACAGAATACAGCAGTTACTGTAAGAGAACACTGGAGATACTCAGCAGGCCTGGCAGTCTATGGGGAGAGAGATAATGTTACAGCTTCATGACATTTCATCAGAATGGCTGGTTCTGTTACAAACTGGAAAGGCTGGTTTTCTGAAATTGTTGAATTCAATATTGACCATTGAGGGCTGTGAAGCGCCAGGTTGGAAGAAAAGATGTTGTACCTCAAGCTTATGTTAGGCTCTGTTAGTGGAACATAAGAGCCCAAAGACAGAAAGGTCAGAGTGAGAGTAGGTGGACAATAACATGGCCCAACAAGATTTTTAATACACCTCTGTATAAAGAAATGAAAATAAAACACTGAAAATAGCACTGTTTTGTGATTTTGATAAGAAATATTCACTAAGACAAATAAATAATCAGTGTCATGCACCTTTATAAATTTGCAATAAATTAATGATGTTGTAAATGACATTTTTGTTATAAAGGTTTATTTGTCATGGGCTACACACTGGGGAGTCATACAAGTTCCGAGTCAGGGCTGTCAATGCAGCTGGCCTCAGTGAATACTCACAAGAATCTGAGGCACTGGAAGTCAAGGCAGCTTTAGGTATGTAAAACACGCTCATTTTTGAAGGTGTATTTACTAATTTTAGAACAATCATTTACATATTTTTAAGTGCATAACTGTTTGCTTATTTTTGGAAGTATATTTACTTATTTTTGAAAGTAGATGTATTCATTTTTAGAAATGCATTGATTTCTGTTTGCTTCTTAATTGATCACAGACGATTTTCACAGTGCCACCTTTATCACTTTTCCACCCATGATGTCATAAGTCATTGTTCTGATCATGCACTGTGCCTGTATCACAAGGAAAGTGTATTCTTTCTCACTGTGCCCATCCATTAGCCACTGTATGAAATCTCACTTGAGTCTGCTTCACAGTCAAAAGTTACAAAACTTAACAGAATCATGGATTACCATCTTTGCTCCAGCACAATGTAATGTATAACATTTCAAGACCATCCTGTGCATATCTTGTTCACACATAAAAGCATCTAATATCTTTTCTAATCTGCATTTATCACCATTTTGCTTGCTACCTGTTTAACATCAATCTTTTAATGTGTGTTCCCATGACTGCTGATGCTTGCTTTAATAAATTATTTTGCCTCTTGTAAACAGCTATTGTGTGAAGTGTCTACCTACAAATATCAAAAACTAATCCATGCACCTCTTACTCATTATTATTTAGTATTTTCATGTTATGCTTAGATAAATTATTTTAGGTAAATAAGATTTCATAGATTTAAATGCAATTATAATGGCCCAGTTCTAGCTCAGATCAACAATTTATTCTGTGAGCAAGTTGTGACTTCTTGTCAGGCATTAGAGACAATTAGATTAATTGTGGAAATCAAAACACTGCAGATGCTGGAAATCTAAAATAAATACAGAAAATGCTGGAAACACTCAGCAGGTCAGACAGCATCTATGGAAGGAGAAAAGGATTTCAGGTCCAAAAAAAAATTGTAATGCTCAGATTATACTGTAAAAGTTTAATAAATCAGGATATTTAATAAGCCAAAGTGCTGACGAAATATCTTTTTTTCATTGACTGAGTACCTTATAATGGTCATGGGTATTTTTGGCATATGGAGTGTCATACATAATACCTGTGCTGAGCTGTGGCTGTTTGTTTCTGTTTAGGACATCATCTGTCAGGGTAACTGTAGAACTAGAAATTTTTAGAGTTGAGCTTCAGGCTGTGAAACTGGCAGGCAAGTTTTACTCAAGCTGTTTGGAGAGCACTTCATGATTTCTGAGGGGTTGGGGGTAAATTACTAATGGGTTCATGTGGCCCCATTTCAGGATACTTAGGCCTCATTGGTAGATTTGGTCCCTGGTCCTTTTGTGACTATATTACTTCCTCTTTTGCTCTCTATATATTTTGCTCTATATATTTTTCTTTTTGTTACTTCATACCATTCTCTCCTATATTAGTCCTCTCGTTTCCTACAAGTGAAATTTTGCCTGTAGCAGAAACTGTGCTTTGAAGTGAATATGGAGCTATGTTGTACAATACCTGATTTTCTTTTGTAAAGTCAATGGAAATGACAAACAGCCCTGGTTATCATGAGGACAACTTTTGCTGACTACCTAAAAATGCCAGTTTTCTCATGCACCTTTTATGCCAGATCTCTTCCTTTTTCTTCAATGCCTCTTATTACATTTTTTCTTTCTGTGTCCTATCTGTGTCTTTGTTCCTCTGACTCTCTTTGGGTTAAATTGGGTCACCCCAAAAATAGGCCAAGGCATTGCACTAACTTGTATCCATTGAAAGTAGCACTCCAAATTCACCATACCTGCTCATAGAGTCATAGAATCATACAGCATAGAGACAGGCCCTACTGCCCACCGTATCTGTGATGACCATCAAATCCCAATCCTATTTACCAGCACTTAGTCCATAACCTTCTATGCTGTGGCATTTCTTTAGTAAATTTCTTCAATTTCAGGGTGTAGGATACACCAACCTTGCTGATCATTGGCTTATTGCCCACAATTCTGCCTTTACATTTGTTGTTTGATAATAATGGGGTTCCATATGATGGATGAAACAAGCTAGTGCAGCACTGCTGATGTCAGGGCTTTACAGTGAGCTGTGCTTAGGAACAACAGGGACAACATGGAGTACCTAAAGAACACTAAGCATGATGATGGAGAATGGTAGAGGCATTAGCTTGAGCATGCTGTCGGTCTTTTGTCAGGATACGCTCCTGAAAAATACTTTGTCCTGTCTAACTGCATAAGAGCCACAATAAGTACAAGTTGTTGTAGTTGCACACATCTCTTCATGTTGGTCAAAGGATGTTGGGTAGTGAGGTAAAAAGGTGTGGCTGAATATGGCAATGCCTACTAACTGATGGGGTTAGGTCAAGCAGTTCATTTCCTGTAAGTAGAGGAAGACGCTGGGAGATGGGATGGAGAGCTTTATGGGAAAACTGAGATGCCTTTTGTTAATTTAAAAAAAATAGTTATGAGATGAAGTTCAAACTTAGAGGTTTCCAGAGGAGTCAGTGGATAACCATTGTGGTATCTGCATCTCAGAGCTTCTGTTGCAGGCCAATTGAACATGTCTTTTTGAAGGAAGGAAAGACTTAGGCCATAAGACTGATGAAGAATAAAAGTATAAAGTGATCACTGGAAATGAGAAAACAAAATAATTCATCCAATGAGAAAAATATAAACAAATATGAATATTCAAGAAATAAAGTTGAGTGCTGTTCAAGATTGAGTTGTGTCTGCAGTCAATATATGAGATCCAGTCAATCTCCTAGCTGTATTATCAAAATTAGTAAATTGATTTATTATTGTCACATGTACAGAGGTACGGTGAAAAACCTGTCTTGAATACTGTTCATACAGATCAATTCATTACAACAGTGCATTGAGGTAGTACAAGGTAAAACAATAACAGAATGCAGAATAAAGTGTTGCAGTTACAGAGAAAGTGCAGTGCAGGTAGACAATAAGGCGCAAGGTCATAACAAGGTATATTGTGTGGTCAAGAGTCCATCTTATTGTACTAGGGGACCGTTCAATATCTTATAACAGCGAGATAGAAGCTGTCCTTGAGCCTGGGGGTATGTGCTTTCAGGCTTTTGTATCTTCTTCCCAAAGGGAAAGGGGAGAAGAGAGAATCTCCAGGGTAGATGAGGTCTTTGATTATGTTGGCTGCATTACTGAGGAGCGAAAAGTGTAGACAGTCCATGGAGGGGAGGCTGGTTTCTGTGATGGGCTGAGCTGTATTCACAACTCTCTGCAGTTTCTTGCAGTCCCAGGTAGTTTGCCGTACCAAACAGTGATGCATCCAGATAGGATGCTTTCTATGGTGCATCAATAAAAATTGTGAGGGTCAAAGGGGACATGCCAAATTGCTTTAGCCTCCTGAGGAAGTAGAGGCATTAGTGAGCTTTCTTGGCCATGGCATTTATGTGGTTGGACCAGGACAGGCTATTGGTGATGTTCACTCCTAGGATCTTGAAACTCTCAACCCTCTCAATCTTAGCACTGCTGATGCAAACAGGAGCATGTGCGCTGCCCCCTTCCTAAAGTCAATGATCAGCTCTTTTGTTTTGATGACATTGAAGGAAAAGTTGTTGTCGTGACACCATGTCACTAGGCTCTCTATCTCCTTCCAGTACTCTGACTCATTGTTATTTGAGATACAGCCCACCACAGTGGTATCATCTGCAAACTTGTAGATGGAGTTACAGCAGAGTCAGACTCAGTTGTGAGTGTATACAGAGTAGAGTAGGGGACTGAGGATGCAGCCTTGTGGGGCACCAGTGTTGAGGATAATCATGGACGAGGTGTTGCTGCCTATCCTATCTATTAGGAACAGAATTCAACCTTATTCCCTAAATCTCCATGAATTTTTTTTTTATTGGTCAAATTACTGTGTTATAAGCATAGAAAGACATGCTGATACTAGTTAGCATTATTAGAGTGATTGTTGAAGGCTTTGAGATATTGCTAAACAAATCAAATAAAACTATATTCTGCCCAATGGAAATAAAAAAAACCTTCAGACACTGGAAATCTATAGTAAACCAAAAGAGAAACAGAGTTAGCATTTCAGGTCCCTTCATCAGAACAATCAAACGGTCTTCAACCCTGAAATGTTAATTCTGTTTCTGTTTATATAGTTACTGCCTGACCATTTTTTGTTTTTGTTTAATATTTGGCCTAACATATATCAATGCAAAACAATTGCTTACATAAAATTTTATGCTTTTCTGCTTTTGATGTTTGATGCTGCATATTCAAGGTCTAAGCTAAGCAATGCTGTTTTGTTTTTCTGTGTATTGTAGTAACAGCTGATTAGTATTCACTGATCTGCATCTGGTTTATTGCCATGTTAAATGTTGAGTAAAAACATGTTCTTGCATCTCCTTCCTTTTTTTTGTTAACTGTGTGTCTTCATTTCTTCATCCTTGAAAAAATGAAGTATCTTGTGGGCGGAGCTGTTCTTGAATGCCTGATTAATTACTTTATTTAACTCTAGGAGGAGGAGTGCCTCATGGTGTGTTTCCTGAACAAAGTGGTAACATTGACGGACTAACAGAAAGCCGTGCACGCTGGGATGGCAAGCATGAGGCATCTCAGCCCGCACGTGACACTTTACTAAGTTGTGATGCTGTGCTTAACAGACACCAGCTACCCACTGGCTATGATAATTTGCCATACACAGCACCAGGTACTTCAAAGGAGGTAAATGCAAAGTGGACAAGCAAGCCTAATCACAGAAGCTCAAAGGTACAAGATATGCACGAGGAGGGTATAAAGGTACCAGACATACATGAAAAGGGTCCAAAGATACAAGATAAACATGAAAAGGGCCTAAAGGTACAAGATATGCACAAGATTGGTTCTAAGGTACAAGATGAAAATGAGAAAGGCCCTAAAGTTCAAGATGTGCACTTGGACAACCTAGGTGAGAAATCAGGAAGTAATATTCAAGTTAAACATATAAATGGATGCAATTGTATTCTGAAAGGAACTTACCCTCCTGGTGAATGTGATCGAAGCACTTCATCAATATCTAAGAAAGTATGATGAATAACAACAAAAAAATGTATTTTGTTATCTTTCACATCAGATGAAGTCTCTAAACACTTTGCGAGGAGTGAGATGTACATTAAGCAAGAGGTGGAAGTAGATTGGAAACAGAGCCAAACCATGTTTTATGAAATATGTTTAGTGGAGACTTCAGGAAGAGGAAGGAGAGGGAGTGGATTCTCTTTGGGTAGTATTACAAGAACATGGACCCAGCAGAAGAAAGATTGAACCGAAATAATCTCATGAGACATAATTATAAGTTAATTTCAGGGGAATGATGACTTATGGGGAACCTTAGAAAGATATCATCAAATTTAAGAAAATCAGACAGTAAATTTGGCATTTAAAGATGGGGTTGCTGCAATGGAGCTGAGAAATGGAGATAAATCTTAAGGTGTTCATTGCTATTTTGTTGGGAATAAGCCTTGTTCCCACACACACATTTTCATGAAATTGGAATAGACCAATTTGACCAGAAATATGGTTGAATAGATTACCTTTCTCACATTGTGCTATTCATGAACCAAGGTTCCTATTCCTCATGGTATTAGATACAGAATTTCTTCAGAAGTTATGTTAAAGCCACCATGTAGAGTATTCTGGTATAATTTGCATTTTTTTTCTCTTTCAATATGAACAACATTGATTATACAGTGTTTATTGCCCATGTCAAGAGGGAATAAGAGAATAAAATCCTTAACTCTGCCTCATTTTTGAGAGTTGTTAGGAAGGGATAAAGAAAGGGACAAATATTCAAAAGCTATTCTTAATAGATTTGATAGAATGATGTGGCACAGAAGTAAGGCAATAGATCTCCCACATTAGACCCTTTCCCCAGCTCTTTTGCCATGGCACTGATTTTTTAATGAAATCATCCAATTCTCTATTGATAGTTACCGGTGAATCTAGTCCATGACTCTTACAGGCAATACATTCAGATTACTGTATAATGTCCTTTTCCCATCATCTTGAAAAATGAATCATATTAAATCTGCCTCAGCGAGTTTTGGTTGAGGGAGGTATGTTGACTAAGACACTGGGATAGCTCTCTAGTTTTATACAGTATAAGCAGGCAGACATTATCTCAATACTTCATCCCAAAGCAGCACCACTGACGTTGTAGCTGCCACTCAGATCAGCTTTAGTGTCAGCCTGAGATCTGTTATCAGTTTTGAAAGTATAATCAAATGAGCCAAGGTGATATTTAAACTGAAGGCAAGTAACTGGTTTAGCTTCCAAAAAAATACTTCCCGTTGTTTTCCCAAACAAGCTTATTAGCTTCTGCCATAAAGGTTCTCATAGGATTCTGGCCTGGAAATAAAAGGAAGATAGAGACATGTTAGAGAAATATATAAACGGACAAAAATATAATTTAATATAATAATTATGAAATAATACATTTTGATATTAATAAAACAATGCATTCTTAACAATAAAGATACAAAAGAGTGTGAATGAATAGGCAGACAAAATATATAATCCTTGCTAGTCAGTGTAAGTCATTAAAGCTGTGGAAAAAGTCCAGGAGGGAAATTTGCATTATATCAGTAGGATTGGCCCTGGGAAAAAATAAGCAAGATTTGATGGGTTATTTTTTACAAACTTTAGTTCAACCACAGAAGTGTGAACAGCTTTGGACACTCATTTATGGTAGATGAATATTCACAACATTTTAATTTCTTGTTTTCTTGTCATTGAAACCAATCACATGATAAAGTAATTGCTAATAATTGTACCATTTACCCAGAGGTGTGATTGGTTTGCATCGATTACAATTGATGGTTTCAACAGTTAGTCAGTTCAGCTTTAGTTAGAGATATGAGCAGGTTCCTGTGGGCTTCTACAGTTGATTATGACACTACCGTGGCATTTTGTAACATTGGCATCCAAACTAGTTCAGCTTTTCATCTTAAGTGTAAATTCTAGTTTTGTTTTATTATCCTTTGATAACCTAATATTTTTCTGTCTCCATCCCTCTGGTTGTTGACTGTCATTTGCCCTGGTCCAGTAATATTTCAAACTCAAAACTCTCATCATATGTCCAAAACTCCCATTCTGTAACCTTCTCCAGTCCTGCAACTCTCCAAGAACTCTGCATTCCTCTAACATTGCCTCCTGTGTATCCGTGAAATCCTCCACTTCAGTACAAGCTCTCGAATTTCATCTCTAACCTTTCCACTAC
The DNA here is from genome assembly GCF_009764475.1 of Pristis pectinata. Classification (NCBI taxonomy): domain Eukaryota; kingdom Metazoa; phylum Chordata; class Chondrichthyes; order Rhinopristiformes; family Pristidae; genus Pristis; species Pristis pectinata. The sequence continues at coordinate 63,643,771 of NC_067413.1, forward strand.
TACTCCTCTCATTTCTCTTTTTGAAATAATCTTAAAACACTCTCCTTCCACCAAAATTTTTGTCACCTGTTCTAATCTCCCCTTCATTGTGTCATTGTCTAATTACTTTGCTGTGAATTATGTTTGAATATTTTCTATATTAAAGGCATTATTATTGTTACAAAATAACATCACTTTTTTAATTATTTTGTTCAAGAATCTGGTGACAATTGTCATGTGGGGATTCAAGCTGAAAGAAGATACCGAAAGTTGAGAAGACAAGTAAACAGAACATTAGATTTACAACTTGGGAACCTGGGAATAATTCAATATAATTGGATGCATTAATACTATTCCTGCAAATATGTCAGATTCAGAGTCATAGAAAGACGTAGCAAGGAAACAGGCCTTTTAGCCTCCGAGTCCAAGCTGACCACCAACCATTTACACTAATCCTACTTTAATCCCAATTTTTTTCTCCTCTCATTTTCATCAACTCTTCCCAGATTCTACCACACATTTGTAGAAGCAATTTATGGTGGCCAATTAGCCTACCAATCTGGAGGAAACTGGAGCACCTGGAGAAAACCAGGGAGGTAGCGCAAATTCTACACAGACAGCACCCGAGGTCAGGATTGAACCCTGGTCTTTGGTTCTGCTGCCGTGAGGCAGTGGCCCTACTGGCTGCACCACCGTACTGCCCTGTTTTCCCTATTTTCCCAATTATACCACTGGACCATCTTTTAAACAAAATTATTTTGGAATGTCAGCGACATGTTGCAACTGAATGAAAGATGATAAAGGTAGTCTGCACTACTTGAAGTGGGTTAAGTTCCATCATTGAGATATATATTTGTTAATGGTGTAGAAGTTAATTTCACCATGATAACTTACCAATGTGTTTTTTACCTCAGTGCCATTCTCTATGGAAGAAATCAAGTACTGAAGTTTTGTGAATGATTTATAGATGTTCTTTCACTGGTGTGAAACACTTTTGCCACTCATAAACACAAAATGAATGTTTGCCACTGTTAAATTCTAACCCACTATCACCAGAGTGGTGGCCTGGATCAATCTGTGTCATATTTTTCAATACATGTGCTTTTCTTGAATATATTAGTTTCCTCCAATTTTAAACATGCGCATTTTCCCCCTTTTTATATCCTTTTGTATTACCATTTCCTAAATTCCAAGCAAGACTCTTAAACTCTATAACTGTCCGGCAGAGGTGAGAGACTGCATCTCAGAACAGCTCTCTATATGGCGTTTCCTCATTCTCTGTGGAGAAGTACATTGACCTATTATGCCACTCTCTGGTCTCACTTCTGAGCTACAGTACTCACCATATGAAGAATTGATTCATTATTAACTCTCGTTAAACTAGTTTATGCCTCCTTTTATAGTGTGCACAGAGCTATGACATTGGAACCTCCAGAACATTCCATAGCTAGTAAAGCTCATAGTAATTGCTGGCTTCAGTTTACAACATGATACGTTAACTCCTTCAGATTAAAGCTCAAAGTTAAGTGGAATTTGATTCCCTGTATGATCTAATAAAAAACCTCTGGGTTTGAAGTTGGTCCAATATGTAAGAGAAAGTAATGCTAGTTGAGTGAAGGCAACAAGCAGGATAAACTTGATGAATAAATGACCAATTACTTAAAATGTAATTGAATCTTTTCCTCTGTCAATTTGGTAATCTCTTAGTGTGACAGACCTCAGTATAGATTGTCTACATCAGGATTATGGTGTCAGGTGTGCAAACAATGTGACCTGCCTACTGGCCGAATGTAATTAGAGCCTCAGTGCTGGATGTTGGCCTGAGAGAGGACTTGATATTGGTTTGCTTATCCTGCCAGTTGATTTGGAATATTTTGTGGAGGCAGCATTGGTGGTATCTGCCCAGTTTTTTGCACTGACTACTTAGGTATCTCAGAAGTGTACAAGAGGACAGGATCACATTTGCCTTGTAGACCATGAGCCAGGTTTGAGATCCAGAAATTGCAGAGAATATTCCATGCATCTTCTTCCATCCTTTCCAACTTGACATTGAGGAATATTTGAATGAAGTTGCACTACATGATATTAATAATGAATCTATTAATTAATTTGAATACACACTCTTAACAAAGGTGTTAACATATCTAGGAACAACCGTTTAACTGTTGCCCCTTTCTCTATAATAGATGACAAACTGAAGAGAGAATATGAGGTTGTTGTTGAATTTAAATTTCATTGGCACTTCCTCTTGTGATTCTACTATAATATAAAATTCCATGCCATTTGCAGTTTAAAGTCATAACCAGCACATTTATATGAGAAGGTCATTATACTGGTCAGATCCAAGATCACTTGAGGCATTACTTGTACATTTTACAGAATGCTTTCTTTATTAAAAGACACAAAAATGATCCATACAGCCAGATTTGTATTGAAAGAGTTGAACAGTCATGGAATCAATTATTAACTCAATATATTCTGCCTTTAAACAGCTGCTCCAGCTCCGCCTTATGGAATTACAGTGCTTGAAACTGTCCGTGACTCAATGGTGTTAGGATGGAAGCAACCCAAATTCCATGGTGGTTCTGACATCACTGGCTACTTTGTGGATTACCGTGAAATTATTAATGATATCCCTGGAAAATGGAAGGAAGCCCATATCAAAGCTATCAGTGAGCGAGCATACAGAGTAGGTGAAACAATGGCTTATTTCCCAGTCATGTTTTTGTAGTTGTAAAAGAGAGCTTGCTTTTGAATGTGGTTCTCAAATGTCTGTCTGAAAACACCAAAGGGATGAACCTATGTATCACATGCATTAAAATAATTTTAATTTTAAAATCTGAGGACCCACCAATTTGACTCTCCTTTCAACTAAATTTATTCCATCTGCTTCAGTTTTGCAGGCATGTCACCCTTGTCTCAGACTTGCATGTAAACATTTCATTGGAAATACACTGGCACTGGATTCTGGTGCCTATCAACAGGCCATGTGCATCTGCAAGGTCAAATGGAGTGATGCCGAATATTGTTTGGAATATGGCTCCATAGAATTGGACACATTTAATCTTTACTTTAACAATGAGTAATGCAATGGACATTGCTGGAAATTCTCAGCAACTTAGAAAGCATTTATGGAGAGAGGAACAGGGTTAACACTTTTTTAGAAATCAATGATATTAGAGATGATTGGATTATAAACAGATGCAGATCCCAGGAAAGGATTGCAGGGTGATGTAAGGTGGAAGACAAGAATGATTAAATAGCAAAAGGGATGATAACACCAGTCATAATAAAGTGATGATCACCTGTGTCAAATAAAATAAGATGGAAGGTGAGTGACTTATTATAGCAGAATAGCTGAGAGATTGGGAGAAATCACTTAAGTGAGATGGTTAAGGAAAGAAGAGGGGACACAGATGGAAAATCTGGAAAATATAGAATGGATTATGGTAATCTGGGACCTGAAATATTATCTCTTGTTTCTCTCTCCATAGATGCTCTCTGACATGCTGAGAGCCCCAATATTCTGTGCTTTTAATTTTGATTATCTGGCACCCAGTGCACTTATGTTAATCAATGTATCTATTGCATTGTCTTCCTCTAATTCTTGATCTTGTAAATTACTTCCTTTAGATCAATGACCTAAAGGAGAACATGACATATCAATTTCAAGTTCGTGCGAGCAACATGGCAGGGGTTGGTTTACCTTCTCAACCGAGTGACAAGTTTAAGTGTGAAGAATGGACCATTGCTGTTCCAGGCAGGTTTACTAATTTTCTAAATCAATATTACAGTGTTGAGACAGACTACTAAAGCAGGAATGAGAGACACTGTTGATTAGGAATTGGGCTGGGAATCGAGGCATGAGAACAGGTTGGCAGTAGACAGGAAGAGTTTTTTCTAATCTCAAGGAGTTTTTCTGCAGCCCATGGTCTCTCAAAGTCTTCCAACAAAAATATACAATATATACGTTTTTAGAGAGGCCTCCAGTGGTCCTGTTTAAGAGTCAGGCCTCCCAAGGCCTGGAGAAATGGAGCTAGCTGTGACATGCATGCTCCACCCATTTACGTTCATTGCGGGCAATCAAGCTTCTTGTAGCAGGCAGAAGATCTTGATTTGCAGAACTTAAATTTCATCATTAAAATGTTTCTTCAGATAAGCAAATAGATGCATGAGGCACTACCAAATTTTCAAATACTGGGTGTACATTTTTTGGGGAACAGCTAACTGTTGAATGTCTTTCCTTTGGTCTTCTGGACATTATGCATAAATTAAATAAAAAACAAACAGTTGTGTCATACTTTGTGGTAACCATTTTGTTTATCCATTTTGAGTTTCTGCATTGCCAGCACTTAGTACTAGCATCTGATGAACATGTCACACTGTTAACCATATGATTACTACACTGTGGTAGCGATGGATAACAAGGTCTTGTTTAGCATTCCAGCCACAGGTAAGATTTCCTCCAGTTGCTTTTTCCACAAGAAGATGTTTACAATTACATTAGAAACACACGACTGAATCCTGTAAGGATGTTCTGACACATAGGGATTTTATATTCACACATACTAGAATTTCTTGAATTACACTTGGAGAGGATCCTAGCTGGCATTGACTGTAAGTTTTTGATAATTACTGTCAGTTTCTGGACATGTTTTGTGTGAATAATGTATTTTCCATATCAATGCAGGGCCACCTTATGATCTTATGTACACTGAGGTCAGAAAGAACTCAGTGGTCCTCACCTGGAAAGCTCCAGTGTATACAGGGCGTAGTGAGGTGAGAGGCTACTATGCTGATGTCCGGGAGGCAGATGCAGATGAAGAAAAATGGTCAAGTATCAATGAAAAGGCAACATCAAATAGATTCATAAAGGTAAAGGGCATTCAATAATTCCTACTCCCAAAAATCAACTGTATGAACACAATTTTTCAGGTCAGATTTGTTAGATCAAATGAACAAAGTCATGGCAATGTTCCTAGTTTGCTAAAAGATTGACTTATAAATTACTAAAAAGTTGACATTTAATTCTGTTCTAAAGTTACTCTTGTATACTTAATTCTCATCAGGTAGTTTACAGTTGTTGACTTGGAAATTGACTGAGTGGTTTCTTAAGCTATTAATTTGGCAAATAGAAATTGCAGTTCACTGTAGGCCTGAAGTGTGATGCTGGCCATATTGATGGTCAAGATGTTGGTATATAGTACTCATAACTGAAAGAACTATTGGGATCTTTGTAACGGGAAATAAAGGGTTTAACACTTGATTGAAGCCCACACTGCAAGATTGTTGGGCCTTTTGATTCAAATGTATGGATGGTTTATAGATACAAAGATCTGATGGGCACGGGGGTGGGGGGGGAGGTGGTGAGGGGTAGGGAAAAATAATCAGATTTTTGTGACATGTACTGTGTTTCCAAATGCTAAATGTTGTCTATCATATTCATAATGGAGAGTTAATAAAAAGAGGTTTTACTTTTAAATTAGCTCAGTGTTTCACCAATACCCTAACAATGCCAATAGGTACAAGGACTAAAAGAAGGTGTGAGCTATGTTTTCCGTGTACGGGCTGTGAACATGGCAGGAGTTGGAAAACCATCTGATTTAACAGAGCCAGTCACCGCAGAAACAAGCCCAGGTTTGTTTTTATGGTTTGCAAAAAAAAACCTGAAAATGTAAAAATGTTCTCATTCACAGCGAGTGAATTGAATTTAAGTGAACTAAGTGGCTTTGATCATAATTACCACTCTCTATAATCACTTCCTTCTGTGCAATAAGGCAGCTCAATCTTTTACATCTGGTCTTACCTCATTCAGGTGCTATTTGTTCTTCTCCTAAAACTATAAACTGTAACAATATGCAGTTAAGACTCTGAGAGGGTACAACCACCATGTTCCATAATTGCTTAATTTGTATTAGGCAATTTACATACATTACTCCATGCTTTATTCCAACTGATTTACACTAAGTTGTAACACCTCATCTGTATTGAGATAACTAATTCCACTATGGCAGAATTTAACCCAAATGCTCCTCAGGAAAGAAATTTGATCAATATTCTCCTTACAGTTTACTGGCTGGAATGAATTTTTTGTGCAGGCTGGTTTCAGTTCTAATGTGCCATGGGATTAAGTAATTTGGTGACACCATCTAGCCTCCCATTTAAAGAATGTGCACTTGAGAAAAGCATCAGAGGTGCTTGGAACATCTGGTGTTAATCCAAGTTGGAATCACAGGCCATAACAAGAAAAGACATTGGCCTAAAGGCACCGAGGCCTTTTATAACATACTTTATAACCTTCTAATTGATATCATGTCAGTCATCACAAACCAAAAGCCAAATCTTGGACCTTCTGATTTATATAACTGAAATTAACCTCACTGACACTGCCAATGAGCAACAAACAATCTGCTGAAGGAACTCAGCGGGTTGAGCAGCATCTGTGGGGGGAAAAGGAATTGTCAACATTTTGGGTCAAAACCCTAAAATGTCAACAATTCCTATCACCCCACAGATGCTGCTCAACCTGCTGAGTTCCTCCAGCAGATTGTTTGTTGCTCCAGATTCCAGTGTCTGCAGTATCTTGTGTCAACACTACCAATGAGAAAGTTCTATCACATTTTTGTTTTTATTACAGATTTCAATTTTTTACCTACTTTTTGTTTACCTGACCTGTAGGTCTATCAAATTTGGACAACTACTAGTGCTAGGATTTCTAGTTGTGAGTCACATTCCTCAGCCATGACATCATGAAATAAAAACTTAAATATGCTTTAAAATTCTTTTATGTTACAATCAAAGAGACTAACAACTCATAATTTCTTCAGAAAAATGGCACATTTCAGAGAGAAGCAAATAAATTCTAAACTTGCTTGTTATATGAAAGCTCTGACTAATGTAGGTAACTGTCTGCTGGATCATGGAAGCAGGTGGATAATTGAGAACTCAGAAATCTTGGTTCACACACAAGGCGAGAAGGATACCCTTACACACCATATATATCCTTACATTCTATAAATAAACTGTTTTCATGGGTAAAGAAATACTACCAGATGCTGTCTAATGAAGTGACGTTTTGTGCATGGCTTCTTCCCACAAGTATCACAATGGATAATCAGCCAAGAGGATAATTGCAATGTGGCCAACAGGTGTTCCATCTGACAAATCTGTCCAATATGCTTAGAATCTGTTCAATTCCTGTGCACAATATTACAGAAGTTATCATTGAATTTACAGGAGCATATAAAAACAATCTCACTTAATCCATTGGTAGATCACTGGAACTTACTGTCTTCAAAGTATCAGCAAAATGCTGATACACACACTGGATAGAGAGAGGCAGCAGACCAGTGAGTCTCGAGTGCGCAGGGTGAGATAATAATAACTATTAATATTACATTAATAATATAGTTATTATTGTAAGTAACAAAATTATAAAGGATTGACAATAAATGCCAGTCTTGCCAACAATGAATAAAAATGTCAAAATATAACATTGGGACTCAGGCAGCAATTGGGAAGAATAAGCAGGACCATAGAGACCAATGGACTTAGCCCAATACCTCACAGGCACATCCCTCCCCACCATCGGTAGTATCTACATGAGGCACTGCTTCAAGAAAGCAACAGCTAACATCCAGGCTATGGCATCATCTTGCACTACTACCAGGCAGGAGGTAGTCCTACACCACCAGTTTCAAGAACAGCTGCTTCCCTCAACCATTCAGTTCTTGAAACAACCTGCACAACCCTAATCACTACCTCAGTGTAGCAACACTATGACCACTTTGCACTATAAAGGATTTTGTTTTTTTTTGTTCTAATTATGTTCTTTCTTGTAAAAATTGTGTATAATTTATGTTTAATTTCTATTTTCTTGTGAATGCTGCTTATCTGATGCTATGTGCCTGTGATGCTGCTGCAAGTAAGTTTTTCATTGCACCTGTGCATATATATACACTTGTGCATTTGACAATAAACTAAGACTTTAAGATGAATTTCTACTTTTAATAGCTAGCCACTTACTGTATGTAGCAACACACTCTATTTCCCTTAGACCTGAACAGTTCAAATATACAACATGAATATACAATTCTGTTATAACAAAAAAAATCCTCCTGGAAAAGTGTGGGACCTTAAGAATTGAGATCATCTCAGACTCCCACTGGATGCTGAAGAGATGGTGCACCTACTTAACTTTTAACAATACTTTAACAAAAATTCTAGCCTGAAAGCATGGACATTATCAACACTAAACATTTGGAAAATTGGAATTCAGCAGCCAATTCTTTCTGTCTTTTTTAGGTACCAAAGAGATTGTTGTAGATGTGGATGACGATGGAGTTATTTCCCTGATCTTTGAGTGCACTGATATGGCTGGAGGTTCGAAATTCATTTGGTCTAAGAATTATGAAGAACTTATTGACTCATCAAGAGTTACTCTGGAGACCAAAGGCGGAAAGTAATTACAGTTTTTCTGTCAATACAAGGACCCTTGTGGTCTCTCATTAGACTTTTTCCATAACCAAAGTGGAAAAGTTATAATTATTTTGCTAGAAATAACCTCATAAACATATGAAATATATATTTTCATATGGGCTCAACTCCACGTCAACTTCAACATATGACAAGAGATTTAATAAGGTGAAAGGATTATTGAGATATTTACTAATTCATCAATACTTTGACCTGAGGAAAATTCAACCTGATTGAAGCAATGATTATCTGATACCTGATACACTTGCCAACAGAAGGAGAATTGTTAATTTGATACCAAGGATTGAATGCTTCAACACCTTTGAAATGTCACATTGTACCACATTTAGTTATTACAGTAAGAACATTTTATTGAAGGGTCATACGGCAGACACTTGGCAGGACAGTAATTTGCTAGAATATCTATGCCAATTAGGTGCAATGCAGTCTGAAGTCAGCTTACACTGATGTAACTAGGTTTTTTGAGTTTGATAGGAAATTCTATTAGGATTTATTTTCACATTAACTTGATGAGCCATGTATTAAACTGGACCAAAATGTTGTTGGTCTCAGGGCATCAGAAATCTTTCAGCTCCTCATTTCCGCCCATACCCTCCAGCCTGTACCATGTGCTTACTGAGCATATCCTGCATAATAATAAAACAAGAAGAGGAGAGCTAATGGTCTGAGGCTGCTGTGGCATGGCACAAGACAGCAGTACATACTGTGTCACCCACTTTGCCCTTGCTTTATGCTGGATTTCCGGATTCAGTGTTGATGAATAAGCTCTGCAGGAAATTTTATCCTAAATTCTTGTCACAAGATCAGAGCAAAAGTGATTTCAAGTTTTGGCACAATTCTCTGCAAATTGTTTTCAGGAAACTTGGGATAATAATATTAAAGGAAAGCACAGAAAGATAGTACAGTACATTGACTTCCAGAAACGCATGCTGTGAATTGATAAGGAATATTTCCCATCATTTCCTATGTAATGACAGATCTCGGCTGTGCAGCACAAGAGGTACTAGGCAGGAATATTTCTTTTCAGGAAGTAAGAGAGTATCATAGTAAAAGTCATTCTGATATCCCTTGTAAATAGGTAAGTAGGTTGCTAAGCAATGTCTTTAAAGTCAATAACCTTTATAGCATGATCTACCTGACTGGCAGATCAAGGGAGAGAAAATAACCGAATTTAACAAATCTGAGATAATGCACAGAATATCCTGCTCAACAATGTGCTAAGATATCCTTTTCTACTTCTTCAAATAGGACAAGACTCACTTTCAAAGACCCAGGAAAGGAAGATTTGGGTACTTATTCTTGTGTGGTCACTGATACAGATGGAGTTTCTTCCAGCTATGCCATAGATGAAACAGGTATATTGTATGTTATTCCAAAAATTGTTTTTATAGAGAAAACTACCAAAAGGTTTAAAATAGTGATTTAAATCAGATCTGAATTTTTCCACTGGATTTTTGAACTATTGTTCACTGGTGTGAGTACTATTCACAGTGGTGAGCGTTAAACACTAAATCATTAGACATATCATTGCTGAAGTAGATAGATTATTGAAATCGAGGGGAATTGAGGTTAATGGGAATCTGAAGCCAAAGGTCAGATGAGCCATGATACTGAATGGCAGAGCAGGCTTGAAGGGCTTACTCCTGTTCCAAGTTCAAGTTCTAATGTTTTTATATACATATTGGATTAATAACAGGGAGTACAAAAGGGGTTCTGGTGGCATGATCAAGGCTTAACTGCAATTATAACCAATGACCTGTGTGGCAAAGACCTTGTGGCTATCTTGCCAGATAGGGCTCCTGGCAATAGGAATTGGGGACACAAATTTAAACCTTTACATAGTTAAAACATAAACTAAGGAGGAGCTGCAATGCTACTTCAGGCCCCACAAGGAAAACTAGGACTCCCGTTCTCCCTGACTAGTCCAAGCCCAATTCTGAGGTCATCTAAAAACAGGGCTATGAACAACTCCACTGACTCCTTCTATCTTATGATATCCCACTCCTGTCAGCCAGCCAGCTCCTATGTTCCACTGGTTTCAGTGAAGAAGGGTAGTTAAGTAATTCATCCCAATGTAAGAAACAGAGGAATTATGTACAGCCCTGTCACCAAATCTTATTAGTGCCTTCTTTAGTGAAAGAAGGTTGTGAAATGGGAAATGTTTTTTTTATTTAATGATAGGAACTGAGATTAGTCAGAGTTTTTGGATGGCATTAATTGTTGTGGTGTTTTAATGGAGCTGCATCTGTGAACTCTGCATCTGTAAAGTGTGGTCAAGTCATTGTAGAATAAGCTCTTTACAGCACTGTAATGTGATCATTTGCAAATTTTGATTATGTACAGTTCCTTCCAAATTTGAATTGAAACACAAAATGCATAACTTTACATTGTTGATCGGTGTCATTCTTAACATAGGTAAAAATATAATGTAGGATAGATTAATACTTCATTTGGAACAGAGTTGAGTAAATGTCATTTAGAACACATGATGTGCTGGACAAATAAATGAAAATGATAGCAGAATGCTACAACAAGGAGGCCAGTAAAATGAAGTCAATGAGATCAATGGAAAAATTCTCCAATGGCCATAGACATATCCGGTATGAAGGAAAATTGTTATGATCGTTTGAGGCTTATCATTATCAGCCCTACTTTTGCACTTCCTCAGATAATGAAATGGCCTGTACCCATTTGGGACAAAACATTGACAGCATTCAAACATCGGATGATGTGGAAATTAAGATTCATTCCAGACAAGTAATAGCTGATGCCCATTTCCAATAAAAGAGAATTTTAGCATCTCTCCCTACCTTTGACATTTAACATTGAAATCTCCATGATCAGATTCCAAGGAGGAGGGGTGAGAGTTACTGTTGTGTAAAACTTTAAATGAACCAGCCACATGAATATTGTGGCTGCAGTAGGTCAGAGGCTCAGTATTGTGTGGCGAGTGACCCATGACCTGATGCTCCTAAGCATTTCTACCAGCTGTAAGATACATCTCAGGAGCGTAATGGAATATTTTCCACTTTCCTGGATATTCAGCCCTAGTGGCACTCAAGATGTTCCTCTGTAATCCAAATAAAGCACCACCTTAAAAGTTATTTCTCTTCACCAGCAGTTCATAGTGAGTACCATCTCCAAAATGTACTGCAGCAATCTTCAAAGGTTCCTTGAATAGCTCTAACTTCTACCACCTAGAAAGACATGGCTAGTAGGTTCAGCCATCTGCAAGTTTATCTCCAAGTCACATACCACCCTGACTTTGATGAATGTCATTGTTCTTTCATCATCATTAATTCAAACTTCCTTTTGAACAGCACAGTGGGAAAAACTTCACCACAAAGACTCCTGTGATCCAAGGAGGTGGCTAACAACAGCTTCTTAAGGGCACTTAAGTATGGGCATTAAAATACTCTCCTTGCCAGCAACACTCAAATGTTGTGTATGAATAAAAAAAATAAACCTTTAAGGTTTTCATAGAGTTATACAGCATGGAATCAAGCCTTTCAGCCCAACTGGTCCATGCCAACCAAGATGCCCCATCCAAGCTAATCCTATTTGCCAGCATTTGGGCCATAACCTTCTAAGCCTTTCCAATCCATGTACCTGTCCAACTATCTTTAAAAGTTGTTATTGTACCTGCCTCAACCAGTTCCTCTGGCAGCTCATTCCACATAGATACCACCCTTTGAGTAAAAATGTTGCCCCTCAAGTTCTTATTAAATCTTTCCCCTCTCACCTTATACCTATGCCTTCTAGTTCTTGATTCTCCAACCCTGGGAAAAAAACTGAGTGCATTCACCCTATCTATGCGCCTCGTGATTTTATACACCTCTATAAGATCACCTCTCAGTCTCCTACACTCCAAGGAATAAACTCCTAGCCTGTCTAACCTCTCCCAATAACTCAGTCCCTCAAGTCCTGGCAACATCCTTGTGAATCTTTTCAGCACTCTTTCCAGTTTAATAACATCTTTCCTGTAGCAGGGCAACCAAAACTGACCACAATACTCCAAGTGCAGCCTCACCAGCATCCTGTACCTCCCAACTTTTATACTCAGTGCCCTGACTGATGAAGGCCAGTGTGCCAAAAGCCTTCTTCACCACCCTGTCTACCTGTGACTCCACTTTCAGGGAACCATGTACTTGTACTCCAAGATCACTCTGTTCTGCAACACTCCCCAAGGCCCTGCCATTCACTGTGAAAGCCCTACCTTGATTTGACTTTCCAAAATGCAACACCTTGCACTTATCTGAATTAAACTCTATCTGGCATTCCTCAGCCCACTTACGCAGCTGATCAAGCTCCCCCTGTAATTTTTGATAACCTTCTTCATTGTCCATTATACTACCTCTTTTAGTGTCATCTGCAAAGTTACTAAGCATGCCTTGTCCATTCTTATTCAAATCATTCATACATGAAGGAGAAGTTTAAAAATGGGAGAACCACAAGCCAGTTTAAGTCATAGTTGTGATGAATGATCAAAATTTGGTGAGAGTTAAGATATGAGGAACAGGATCATCTGAAATTTATGGGAGGAGGAGGATAGAAGACTAGAGAGGAGGACATTTGGAACAGTCATATTTGGAGGGTTCAAGTTCATGGATGAAGGCTTTGGCAGCAAATGGGCTGAGGCTGGAGCCACGAGAAGCAATATATTTATAAGCTTATGGGGTTGGAAGCACAATTTGGTGTCAAATAGGAGACTGGGATTTTGAATGGTCTGCTTCAACATGAAATGATGGCTGGAGGTGTGAGAGGAGTAAATCATAAGCAGGTCTTTAGCTCCTCTTAGAGCACCTTCTGCCCTGCCCCTATTCACTGCCTCTGCCATGTCCCATTCTGATGCTCTCATGGTCTCTAGAAGGGTTATGCAATCTACTCCAGGTTTCTCAATGTTCAGGTAGGAAACTGCCTGGTGAGCCTGCACCAAGCAGGATGGCTGTCTTCAAATGAATGGGGGATATCAGCTCTTGGGAGAAAGGTGAATAATCATGCCTTTATTTTTTTTTTACATTTGTTTTAATTTTATTATTGATTTTAAATACATTGACAAGCTTTTTAAATATTAAAAGATATTCACAATACCTTTTTTGTTTTACCTGCCCTGAGTGTTACTGAATATTTGTGAATGTCAAAGTCATTTGCAACCTTTCCATGACCCTGATCGTGCTGACAGCTTTAACATTTGTTCCAGTGTTCTCCTGGCTAGCTTTACATCCTCCTCTTCTTTGGGTTTGGTGGTTACAGAGTCTCCTCTCCTGTCACAGTGGTTCTGTGAGCCCAGCTGCCTGCCTATGTTGAGACGACCCCTATTATACATAGACCAGCCTCTCAGCAAAAGGTCATGTTGGGGGTGTGCTGGAACAAACAGCTTGGCATTGGGACAGGAGCCAGTGATTTCAGGACAACAGTAGATCTGCTCCAATATGGTAAAGGTAGAAGATGTTGCAACCTTGATCTGCCCAGTTTTGGTAAATACAAGTTTTTGTTGAATCCATTGCAACAGGTTATGACTCAGACTTACATTTTTCAGGTTAACAAGCTGGAAGGAAATTTACAGAAAAATTAATGGAACTGCATCATTAGTCATTAAGTTGTTTGAATCTGTCCTTTTGTCTTTGCAGAGCTCTTGCGTCTTCTTGAAATTAGTCACAATCATAAATTCCCAGGTAGGTATTCTGGACATTATCAGCTGGAGTAATGATGTTCCTAACATAGTTTGATAGAGTGACACATGATCACATTACTTGTGTTAACAGTTGTACCTCTGAAGTCAGAGCTAGCAGTTGAGCTCCTGGATAAGGGACAAGTGCGCTTCTGGTTGGAGGCTGAACGTCTCTCTCCAAATGGACAATGTAAATTTGTATTTAATGACAAGGAGATTAAAAACGATGAGGTGAGTTACTTTAATTTATGAAACTCCTATGAACTTATAGAATGGATTGAATTATTAAATTATTCCTTTTCACTGGTGATGAAGGCTAAAAATAGTGACACTGTAAATGGATTTTAAAGGAGTCATTAATAATTCTACCAGAAAACACAAAAAAACAAGAAATTGCCAATTACAATGCAGAGGCACATAAATCAAAGAAATTGTCACAGAGATTCCAAATGGTGTCTAGAAGCATCTCCTAATGTAATCATCTTTCATTTTCATATAGCATTAGAAGGTACTAACTGCAGGAAAAATTTTAGTCCCTGCTAGTCCTTCTCTTGTTTTTATTACAATGTCATTCACGAGAGGAGAAAGCAACAAGCGTCATTTGGATTATTTATCTATGATTAGGTTGGTAGAAGACATTCAAAACAGAAAATGGTTTGATTTTAGCTGATCCATCACTGTTTAGAGCTCTGGCTCATTACCTCGATAGGTAATTAAATCCATCTCTCTCCACTACCAACCAAACATTTCAACTCCCCCATTTATTGGGGAACCCATGTACATGATCACCCAAATCCATTTTGTTCTGCCTCAGCAGAAAGTGTTTAATGCTTGACAGAGAGACATGACGGTTTCCCTGGCTGGGATTACCACGGGTTACCATCTCAACATAAGGGGTTGTCCATTCGATAAAGAGATGAGAAGAAATTTCATCACCAGAGAAGGCAGTGAACCTTTGCACTGAATGTATTCAAGAAAGGTTAATAGGTTTTCAGGTGTTAATGGATGCAAGGCATAGGGGATTAGTGTAGGAGAATGGAATTGAGGTAAAATATCAGGCATGACTTAAGTGAATGGGGATCTGGGCACAGGGGGCGAGATGGTTTCCTCCTGCTATTTCTTCTGCTTCTATTGTTTAGATGGTGTAAATTGTGGTATCTTAATCATAATATAATGACACAATTCTTACAGCAGTAATGTCACAGCCAACCAGTTCAGTAGCCTCTAACTTTGTTTGCATTAAGTTAAAAGAATGTTAAATATTTTTTTTCCTTTGTCTGGCCATGAGGAGGGTGTTTTTTAAGTAACAGAATGACCTGCTTAAATTATATTATTGCTAATGATCAAGCAATCGAAGAGGTCAAATTTTAATGGTTGGCAGAGGTTCCACTGTCATTGGCTTTAAAGGCATGGTGGAGCAGAAATTAGTGCTGCCCAAGAGCTCCAGGTACCTGGTTTGAACTTCACCTTCAATGATGTGTCTGCAGAGTTTGCACATTCTCTCTGTGACTGCATAGATTTCCTCAAGGTGCTCCAGTTTCCTCCCACATCCAAAACACTTGCAAGTTAATTGGCTGCTATAAGTTACCACTTAGTATAGGTTAATGGCAAAAAGAAGCAAAGGAGAGTTGATGGGCATGTGTGAGAGAGAGTAAATTGCAGGAATACAGAGAAATAGGGAAATTGGGTATGCGACTAATGGGATTGCATCTCTGGGAGGCAACTTGGAGACAATGAGCCGAATTGCAGTCAGCTGTGTTGTTATCAGTATAAAATAAGATTAGTCAGACTAAATCAAGCCAAGCTAGATAAATAACCATGTACATGTTGGCCAGATTTCCTTCGAATGACAGCCACAAGCTGTGGAGTGACAGACACTACTGATATTCACACCATGAAACTATCTGTCCCAAAATACATCTATTTATTTTGGGAAAATTACATTGCAGTGTTGATACTTGAAGTATTTTTGAAGAAAGCAAGCCAGTAACTGATTTTAAAGTTAATTGACACTGCTGTTTCAAAAATATTTCCATGCTTTTAATTGTGATTTATTATGCAAGAAACTCAGACTGGGATTTGGAAGAATCCTTGAACATTTTGGTTGGGACTAAAGTTTCGCAGTCTCAGTGGTCTACTTCAAAGCCAGGCCAATTTTCTGAGGTCAGTTTATTTTGAACATGTTAGGTGGAGAATGCTTTGGCAAATGCCTGGCATTTGCTGTAATGTAACTTGGTATGGATTCTTGGAGCTGCCTATTTTAAACATAAGCAATTGATTATTTGGTGATTAACTCACAGGTCCTTCTTCCTCTATGGCAATTCTGGATGGCAGAAGCTTATAGGTGTGGCATGTATTTGCTGTTGGCAAAGTGCAAGTAATGGAAAATATATTAGAACATAGAACAGTGTAGCACAGGAACAGATCTTTTGGCCCACCACGTCTGTGCTGACAATGATGCCAATTTAACTCATCCTATCTGCCTGCACATAGTCTGTATCCCTCTATTCTCTCCTCGTTTATATGTCTGTCTAAGTGCCTCTTATATTGTTTACATCTTATAATGTTTATATCTTAAACGTTGCTCTCATATCTGGTTCTACCACCTCCCCTGGCAGCAGGTTCTAGGCCCTACAACTCTCTGTGTAAAAGACTTCCCTCGAACATCTCCTTTAAACTTTCCCCTTCTCACCTTAAAGCAATGCCTCTAGTATTTGACATTTTCATTCTGGGAAAATGACTATCTACCCTACCTATGCCTCTCATAATTTGAAATACTTTTATCAGATCACCCCTCAACCTCCAACACTCCAGAGAAAACAATCCAAACTTATCCAAACTCTCCTTATAGTTAATACACTCCAATCCAGGTAAAATCCCGAAGAACCTCTTCTACACTCTCTCCAAAGCTTCCACATCCTCCTTATAGTGTGGCAAGCAGGATTGCACACAATACTCCAACTGTTCTAACCAAAGTTTTATACAGCCTCAACGTGACTTCCCAACTTTTATATTCAATGCAGTCACCAATGAAAACAAACATGCTGTATGCCTTCTTTACCACCCTATCCAGTTGTGTTGCCATTTTTAGGGAGCTATGGACTTGCACCCAAAGATCCCTCTGTACATCAATGCTCCTAAGGGTCCTATTATTTACTGTTTAATTTTGTCTTGCATTTGACCTCCAAAGAGCATCACCTCACACCTGTATGGATTAAACTCCTTCTGCCATTTCTCTGCCCAAATTTTCAACTGATTACAGCCTGTGGTGTCCTTTGATATGATGTATTTCAGTCAGTTGATTATCATTAAAATACACTGATTCATGTCAGGGCAGAGATCTACCTTCTCACCTGCAGCACAAATACCTGAAAGTGGTGGAGGATGGCAAGGATCTCGTGTTCTGTATTGTGAAGAATTTTCTGCTTCATTTTGCTGGAGATATGCTGAGAAATTTCAGATAGAAAACTCTGAAGATCATAGCTGATCTAAAAAAATACTGCCAGAAGATGGTGAGGTATAGAGTGATGCCAGTGGTCTCCATGCATTAATTTTTCAGCCTCAGTGGATGAACTGGTGGTTGCACCAAGCATGGAGTGGATCAGAAAACCTAAAGGCAAATCACCACCCTGTAGACAGTTACAGAGCAGCACTGACTGAAATCAATGGAAAAAGTCCTTCCAACCACTGCCAGAGATTCACCTGTCAGCTCTTCAGTTCCCATCTCCAGTGACCTCACAGATCTATCCTGAGCAGCCAACTAGTTCTCACCTACATTGCTGCCCCTTGGCAACATTATTTGACAATAATTGGGAAAACCTTTCAGTGAAGATGTAGGAGGCCTGCTCAAATCTGTCAGGTTTTAACCATTAAACTGGGTGGAAACTCAGGACCACAAACTGCAGGGTGAAATCCAGCCATGCACTCCAGTTATGGAGCAATTACAGTGTACTGTTGTTCTCCTCAGTGAGTCCAACAGGGCAGTATAGGCTTCCTTAATTCACCCAGTTCTTAGGCTGAGAATTCTGCTCACTGAGTCTGTGTCAGGTTAAACAGTTCATGACTAGTGGTCAAACAGAATGGGAAGAAACAGCTACCCACTCAAGTGTAAGTAGTTGTTTTCATTAACTTTAAATTAAAGTTAATTGTTTTTAAGTGTGTTGGTGTTTTTAGTGTTTTGCCAGTCAGTGTAAGAATCTATCCATAGTGTTAGATTTCACATGTATGCTGACAACATCATCACCACCTGCCTCCACCCATCCACTGCCACTATCATCAGACTGCTTGTCCACGATACAGCACTAGATAAAAAACAACTTTCTCCAACTACATAATGAAAACCACAGCCACTCAAATTCTACATCTACCCCATACCATTTCCTAGTATACTTCTGAAACTGAACCAGACTGTTTGCAAGTTGGTGTTATGTTTAACCCTAAAAAGAGCTTCAGATAGCATTTCTGTGCTATCGCTCTCAAGTGTAACATTGCTCATTTCTGCCCCTGCCTCAGCTCATGTCTGCTGAAACCCTCACTTTGTCGCCTCTGGACTTGACACCCCCATCAAGCCTTCCTTCAAAACCTTCAGGTCATGAAAAGCCCTGTTGTCCATGTCCTAATTTGCACCAAAGCCTGTTCACCAATCAGCCCTGTGGTCACATCTATGTTGGCTATAAAGCATCAATTTCAAAATTTTTATCCTTGTTTTCTAATCCCTCTACGGCCTTTTCTCTCTGCTTCTGTTATCTCCACCATCTCTAAACATTCAAAGACTGGTCTCTTTTCTTTTGAGAAAAGAAAGCTGAGGGTTCAGCTAGTAGAAGTTCTTAAAATGATGAAAGGTTTTGATAGAGTAAATATAGAGAGGATGTTTTCACTTGTGGTGAAGAGCATAACTCGAGGCCATACGTATAAAATGATCACCAAGAAATCCAACAAGGAATTTAGAATAGCTTCTGCACCCAAAGAGTGGTGAGAATGTGGAACTGGTTGAGGCCACTGGTGTAAGTATATTTGAGGGGAAGCTGGAGAAGGAAACTGAAATGATGAAAGATGAGAAGAGACTTGAGTGCAACATAAATGCCAGCATGAATTAGTGGGCCAAATAACCCATTTCCCTACTGTATATCCTATGTAATCGTTTTTTTTGTTCTCAAAACCCAATTATTCAACCAAGTTTTTGGCTACTTTCTCTAATATCTATTTATATGGCTCAGTTTCATATTTTTAGTGGCATCTCTCCCGTATACAATTATGTCATTGGTAGTTGCTTTATTACTGTCACATGTACCAAGGTACGGTGAAAAACTTTGTCTTGCGTGCCATCCATACAGATCATCTCATAACATCACTACATTGAGGTAGTACAAAGGAAAAGTAATAACAGAATGTAGAAGATAGTGTTGCAGTTACAGAAAGAGTTCAGTGCAGGCAGACAGTAAGGTGCAAGGCCATGACAAGGTAGATTGTGAGGTCAAGAGTTCATCTTATCGTACAAAAGGTCCATTCAATAGTCTTATAACAGTAGGATAGAAGCTGACCTTGAGCCTGGTGGTACTTGCTTTCAGGCTTCTATATCTTCTGCACAATGGGAGAGAAGAAAGAGAGAATGCCTGGGGTGGGTGGGGACTTTGGTTATGTTGGCTGCTTTACCGAGGCAGCAAAAAATCCATGAGGGGAGGCTGGCTTTCGTAATGTGCTGAGTTGGGTCCACAACCCTCTGCAGTTTCTTGTGGTCTTGGGCAGAGCAGTTGCCATACCAAGCCATGATGCATCCAGATAGGATGCTTTCTATGGTGCATCCATAAAAGTTGTGATTGTTAAGTGCAAAATATTCCACAGAATGAGTAAAACTATTTTTGTTTCAAACTTCCTTTGTCCTTTTCAGAAATATAAAATAAAGGTTGATCATAAAACTGGTTTGGTGGAAGTGATAATGGAGAAATTGGAGGATATAGATGAAGGCACTTACACTGTGCAACTCCAAGATGGTAAAGCAAGTAACCAATCTAGTCTGGTTCTGATTGGAGATGGTGAGTTCTTATACTGTCAATTTTCATGTAGACAAATGCCAATCACAGTTAGTAGAACTAGAACACCAAGGATGCACTGAGCAATACAAAGATTCGAATTTTAAATGCAGGACTTATTAATAATACAACTTACAGGTCATCTCCTGATATATTTCTGAAAGAGTGTACTGACAGGCTTTGTTTTCACTGCACAATTTGTGACATTGAATAAATGCAGATGATTCCAGCACTTCATCCTACCTGCTGTATCCTTACCTGCAAAGTTAAGTATTTGTTCCCAGTTATCACCACATGACTCAGTTTGCCTTGCTCCTTTCCCCTGAGCACCATAGGTGTTCTGGTTAATGAGTGGCATGAGAATGAGGACAATGTTTCAGGTGGGAAAATGAAGCAGAGCAATGCAGCAACTGACTTTTCCACAACAACTACACCTGTCTCATCTAACATTAACAGCCTGGTCTTTGTAGGTAATAAAAATCAAAAGTAAAATTGCAAATGTTGGAAATCTGAAACAAAATCAGGAAATGCTGGTAAAATTCAGCAAATCAAGCAGCATATATGGAAAGAGAAACAGTCAATGCCTCAAGTCTGCAAAATAAATGGTATGATGAAGGATTGTAGATCTGAAACATTGACTACTTCTCTTTCCACAGATGTTCTCTAACGTGCTGAATTTTTCCAGCTTTGTAAATAACCTTTTCTTTAGGTGTCCAATTTTCTGCCTCTCTGTTCCACTCCAGATATAACCAATTCTCACATATGTTGTACTGTACATATGTATAGCATACCAGACCCTGGGTCAGATCTCACCACCACTCTGGAAGTTTGACCAGGCAACTCTGATTGAGAATTGCATTTGCATTGATGACACAATTTCTGTATTAGTTATGGATGGAATGATGCAATTCTCCATGCAATCCTTCTGTAGATCATTCCCTGGAAAGATCACAATATTCCAAGGAGCATCTATCTCTAAACTCTTAGATATAATCAAATTTTAAAAGCAATCAGAAAACAAAAAGTGTAGATGATAGAAATCTGAAATGAAAACCAAGCAGACTGGAAATGCTTAGCAGATTGTGTAGCATCTGTGGAGAGAGAAAAACAGTGTTGATGACCTTTCACCACATTTTCACAGCGCTGATTCCTGAGCAGTTCTCAGCCTGGGGCCAGGAACTCACTAAAGTACAAAGTACAAGAGCCCATGGGATATACCTGTATGCATGAACAGCTAAGTCTGGAAGTTGTCCTCAATGGCTCACTGCTGTTTATCCAACTGGAAGTGCAGCACACAGCCAGGACAGGGTGAAGTCCAGCATGTGAGCATGAAATTACACTGATTCCCCACTAATGGTGGGGAACACAAACATCTTGCACCATGCTGGAGCTGACACAGGGAGTTCTTTTACTACTAATTCAGTGAAGAAAAACTGCCATAATGGACTTCAGTAAATATTAAATAACCTAGATTTTTAAAAATTGTTTCAAGGTATTTAAATGTTTGTTTCTATTAAGTATCTTAGAATTTTTTTTAAAACATTTGAATATTTTTAGAATCTTCTTGTCTGTCAGAGACATTCAGTGTTTGACAGCTTTAAAAATCTGTGCATTTCAGAGAGCATGACAAAGTTATATGCTCCTATATTTCAAGCATGTTATTGTAGCCACATTGACCATCATCTTCAATAATGACACTCACCAAGGTCTCATGCCTCTGTGGTGTGAACTTCCTCTTTCCCAACATTGGTCCTGTCAGATATTAGTTAGAGGATCTTGGTGGACAGCAGTAGTGATGTCATCAAAATGGCTGAATAGCCAATCAAATTGAGGAATCATTACAGAAAACAAGCTAGGCAGGTAAATGTGAATTTTAGCTAATTTGTTAATTCTTTTTCAAAGCATAAAATATTATAAATAATGTTTTCAAGTTGAATTTTTCTTTATTTGTATAATCTATAGTCCCTGGTGGTATGGGCCACATACTTTCATCATTCAGCTCTTATAAGTTTGTACTTACATTGCACAGCTTCTCCAGGTAGATCCTCAGATAGAACTTGTTATCTAAGGAGTCCTGATCCTTATTAGTCGGGCAATGTACAATGCAGGGTCTTCTGCACATAACTGTCATCATATGGCGGGGCAGAGAAAACTTCAATAGTTATATCAGTCACACCACTGGCTCGGCCAGCTATCAAAGATCAAAAATAAAAACCTTAAATGTCTTTGAATTTAACATATCCAAAAACATTCAGAAACTTGTTAAAATTAAAAAATCATTGTTTAATTAAAAACATTAAACATTTAAAAATGTAATTATTTTAAACTGCTTAAACAAGGATTTACATAAACTTCCTTTATTGAAAAATCTGTATATTACCCAGTGATTATTTTGGTCCCTTAAACTTGTTCCTCTCCATTGAAGTGATAGGAGTTGCTGCTCCTTCACATGGTCTAACCTACCCTGGCTTCAGCAGACAGATTTCTATGGGTAAGTGCTGGGGAAATGACAGAAGCCAGTGCAGGGGGTAGAGGGTGGGGTTCAGGGGAAGATATTAGCCAGTAAAGCCTTGGAGGACACCTATCAGGAAGGTCAATAGACATCCATATTAACATACATGTCCTCTTGGGCTTCTCAAAGTTTCAGGTACCTGTGTGGCATAGATTTCAACAGTTCTATGCAAAACAGACACCATTTCTTCGGCCCATCATCCAGAGGGAATTACAGTCCACATATATAAAATTATACCTTTAGGACCAAAGGGTTTTCTATTAAAAATGTACTCACAAAATGTCTCACACAACAAAGTGTAACATTATCAGGGAATTTTACAGACTAATCTAGTTGACAGGTAAATATTGAAATTTTCATCCATCCACTGATTTCCCATGATTGTAATGGAGAAGGCTGCAAAAGAGCACAACCTGTGGAAGAGCACTGAATACCAAACATACATTTTCTGATTTCCACAATAATCTAAACATGCACAGAAATCCATTTCACAGTGTAACAAAGGCAAATGCTGGTAAATTTAATGTCATTGCTGTCACAACTTCTGGGTCAGAGTATAACTATTCTCATGTTTTATTCCTTTTTTCAGTCTTTAAGAATCTACAGAAAGAGGCAGAGTTGCAGAGGGGAGAGTGGCTCAGGAAACAAGGTAATATCATAATTTGACTAACATATGGTTGCCCAGAAACTGGAGTTTAATGTCTCTTGATGTGCTGAACATGGATTCCATACAGCACTAAAAGCCACACCAATCTCCTGAAAAATTTTGCAAAATTAGGCAAAAATATGTGAAAAGGGGTACTATGGCATATATGATGCTGACTCATATGCTAAAGAGACCTGTGCAGTTCCTGTCCGGAAACCACTTGGAAGTGACTTACAGAATTTAAATAATGTTCTGCCCCTGGCAGCATTAGAGGCTGTCGTGGACATGAAGGAAAACATTGGGAAGGATGGGGGCTGTGGTAAGAAGGGTAGGGTGGTAGAGGGTCACCACCCTCTTGTGAGTCTGGGAAACTCTTACATGATTACCTGGCTAAGTCTGTTTCAAAGCTCCAGTGATGTGAGCTCAGTTCTGGCTTCCAGTGCTATCTGTGTGCGGCATGCACTTCTCCCTGTGGCCATATGGGTTCTCCTGGTTTCCTCCAAATCTCAAAGACACGTTGGTAGGTTTAATTGGTTACTGTAAGGTCCCTGCAGGTGGGTGAGTGGTAAGAGAATCACAGTGGAGTTGATGGGCAATATGAGTCAGAATAAATTACAGGGAAATAAGTTGATGGGACTGCTCTGAGAGTTGACATTGTCTTCTATGATGTAAGAAAATATGAAATATGAGAATATATCAAGTCAAGTTGAGTTTATTGTCATATGCACAAGTACGGTGAGGTACAGGTACAATGAAAAACTTGCTTGCAGCAGCATCACAGGCACATAGGTACAGACAGCACAAAGAATATGAATTATACATAAATTATACAAGACAGTGAAGAGAAAAAAATGACTGTGCAAAACAAGACATCGGTGAAAAAAAAGACACAATTAGAGACAAGTCCATGGTAGTGCAAAGTGGTCCATTGTGGTCCATTGCTGAGGTAGGGTTAGGGTTGTGTGGGTTGGTTCAAGAACCTGAACCTGGTTAGTTGAAAGTAGCTGTTCCTGAACCTGGTGGTGTGGGACTCATGAATATCAACTTCCATTTGTTACTCGTCCCAAGCTACCACTTGCTGTAGGCTAATCAGCAGGCTCTGAATGAATGTAAAGAAAAGGCCTCAGTTAGCTTCAGTGGATTATCTAACATAATACTGGAAAAGTGAGGCTGGGATATACTGTGCATGAGATATCAATGTGACATTGCAGACTCTTTAATTGCATTTTAATTGCCTAATCTTGTGCAATGTGCTCCAAGTGTTTTTGTGAGTAAACAGTGAAGGTGATAGGTTTCTGCTGGAAGCTCCACTTTCTGCCAGTTATGAAGGAAACACACACTGCACAGCCTATGGCATTGTTAGCTATGCAACTGATGCTGGATAAATGTCAGCCTCACTTACGTGAATTGGGGCAGAGGTGCTGTACTATTGTGGCCTTCCTGAACATTCTTTCAAGTAACTGAGCAAAGGACCAGATTCATTTCTTTATCTGTGGTAACTATCTGCTGGGTAACATATTTCTTCCTCCAGCCGAGCAGCCACTTCCCACAGGTACATGACTGAGCCTATATTGATGCTAGTCAGGAGCTAATATCTCCTGGGACTCACACCATATCACTGGATTGCTGCTCCTCCTAGTCCCCATTCACATGAGTATCAGCCCAAGGTAAAGTGGGGTTTATTATCCCTTCCTTTCCTATATGAATACATTGTGACCTGGTTGGTGAAACCAATGATATAACATTGGTGTTTCTTTATGCAAAACCTTACTTACTGGCTATAAAAACAAAAATTTTAAGAAAATCACTGAACAGGACTTCTTGAAACTTTAAGGTAGATAATAAAATATGATAGGATGAAATCCATGTTAACTAAACTCAATATGATAAAGATGGGAAACTGACTTATTTTTAATTTATTATGCAAAATTGTTTTGTAGTGATAAATCTTCTGTACGAACAGGTCCTCATTTTGTTGATTATCTTGAATGGGAAGTTACAAGTGACTGCAATGTACTTTTTGAAATGCAAGGTAAAAGCAATCTTTTTTTATGTATATTCTTTGATTCTACAATTCCACAAAATACTTAATGATTTAAATATTTAGCGGGCAGTACCTTGTCCTGAAAAGAAGGGTAATAGCAGTGCTTTTCTTAAAAAAAGTTGCAAAGCTGCTAAACACAGGCAAGAACATTGTAGCTGGAGAATTTCCTAATTTGTACTGTTAGAAAATTACATATTGTTTGGGTAGGGAATATCCCTGTCCCATTTCTATTTCAGATGCGATGGTAATGGGGTCCATCCAATATGAAATTAATATATTTAAATAGAAACAATATTAATGCAAAACATTAGCAATGCTGGAAGTTAGCAATGCTTGTATGTTGTAGAAACTAGCATTGCTATTGGAGCCAGAACAACAAATATTATATAATAGTCAAAAAATGTGTAATGAGCACAATGCAGAACAATGAATTGACAGTCCTATAGCACTTCTCTAACTCACATGTGATTTGTATGAGATTTGTTAAGTACAATCATTTCTTTCGAATTCAGTATTAGCTACCATCTCAACATCTTTCCCCAAGATACTAGAAAACAGTTGGTAAATCAAATAGACAGTGTGCTTTATTAAACTAAACACTTACAAAGAGAGACAACATTTCTCTCCTGTTACTTGCTACCACACAGTCAAAACCAATTCAGCTCAGTTCTGCACATAGAGAGTTATTGGTTAACCTGCTACAATTCTTAAAATGAATACTAATATTACATAAATCACACTGGTAACAGTTACTTCTATTTCCTTTTTATTGAACTATATGGCAATTTCATCCTTAAAGACTCCAAAAATTTCCCTACTACAAATGTTAAGTTAACCAGTCTGTACTTATTTAGATTAACTCTGTCTCTTTTTTAAAAAATTGGGTGCCACAATAGCCATGCTCCAGTTACAGGTGTGCATCCATACATCAACAGAATGTAAAAATATAATTCCTGGGATGTCACCAGTTTCCTTCCTCATTCCTATCATAATTTTATTCACTGATATTCAGTTTGGGTAACCAACTTTTGCTGTAATCCATAAAATAAATGCTTGTCTGCACCTTCAAGGTTGCTGCAATCCCTGTCCATTGCTGCCCCCCCACAGCCCCTCCCCCCTCCCCCGCACCCTGTTCTGGTGAGTCTCAAATGTAGACTAAAAGTGAGAAATTTCAATGAGGGATGAATCCTAGAAATAGGATCAGTAATGGAATAAACCCAGTCAAAGGATCAGTAATGGAAGTAAACCCAGTCAAGAAAATAAGCTAGTCAGAGTAAAAACTCATCCATAGTTGAATACTATAACTATAGTACCTTGATTCTGAAATTTAATTTCAGTGAAATCAAATAGAACTACATTTCATAAACACTGTACACGCATAATCACTGCTGTATTGTGTGACTAAAACAAGCAAGTGTGGACAAGTTTTTTTTCCTGATCTCACAAAGTAGGTGACAATGTTGTTCTAATGCACAAGTTCTGGAGTTTGTCATAAAAGATTATAGTCCAGCTGATAGTTCACATGGATGGCTATGTCAGGATGATTAGAACTGCCCACACAAATAATATAGTGGTTTACATTATATATCAAAGTTAAACGTTTAGCATCCCAAAGGTACACTAAAGTCCCAAATCTTGAAAATTCAGTTCAAAGAACTTATGATCCATGTGAAACTACAAACAAGAAGCCTTTCTCACAGTTAGATCAGATGATTCAAATTCCTGTGCTGTAGTGTGTTGTGTAACCAATGGACACGGTAATGAAGCACGGTTAAATTAGAAAATTTTAAAACAACCTTTGTAAGTTGAAGCTATGTCTTTTAAGTCCCTCAGCTATGTCTTCCCCCACAACAATGGGCTAAAGCAGATGAATGCACTCACCTCCTACATCTAATTGAAAGTAGTTCATTGTTTTGCAACCTGATTTAGTGGCTGCTTTTGTTGAGATCTATTAATAGACAGGCTTGTTATTGCATCCAGATGAAGCTTCATTAATAGCTTCATTAAGCTACATTAATTAGACAGGAGGAATTAAATGTGCTCCTAATCACTCTCGCACTTTTGATGATAAGAAGTGTCCCTTCAAGTTGTATTAGAATAGGAACCAGGCTTGGCTTTACTGTTCACTATTGATTAATAACCTGCTGACAATCAGGCACCAAGATTGAATCTTCGGCAATCTTGACATTCAAACTGGAATTATATCTGCCAGAAATGTTCAGCACCAGTGGGAAGATCCTGTAACATAAGTTTAGCAGAAACACCTGACAGGAGGCAAGTAGCATGGCAATTAGTCCACACTGGCTAAAAAAGACTAGTACCCACTATCTTTCTTCCTCACTTCCCCTCTCCTACCCATTTAAGAGGCATTTAGACAGACAAAGAATAGAGGAATGTAGACCATGTGCAGGCAGATGGATTAGTTTGGATTGGCCATCATCGTTGATACAGACAATCATGGACCAAAGGGCCTGTTCCTGTGCTGTATGTTCTATGTGCCCATAATTCTGGGCAACCCCACCAAAAACAAGAATGAAATTAACTTTCAATATTCTTGAAACTAGGTACATTAGTAACCATAAAAACAAATGAAATCACCTCTAATCAAAAGCTCGTCTGGAACCCAAAGATGACTTGGCCAATCTTATGGAACAATGAACCTCACCTTATGGTTATCTGTAAATGAGTAAATCCTTTGAGAGTTGAGCACAATAACACTCACATCGGAAGTAATACTGTCTTTAATTACACATAAGTGGCCTCATTTTGTGTAAGTGGAGTCTCAGACAAATGAAATAGTAACTCGAGGAGTCCACTTGCATGAACCATACATCTTGGCCCCTGAGTGTTTTGGCATGCACATATAGAATGGGGACTTGCAAAGTAATTGAAAGATAAAACTTTTGTTTTTGGAACCATAAGATTGGTTTTGGAGATTAACAAGTCTCATTGAACCACAAGCCATCATGAAGCCCACCTTAAAGGAATTGTTTGAAGGGAAGTATTGTCAAGAGAGAGAAAAAGCAAATGGAAAAGTCCAATGCCCATACTTGTGAATTTATTGTGGAAAATTTCAGAATAAAGGAAGAACAAAACATATGTGCTGAAACTTCCCTTCTTTCTTTCAATGTAGGTGGGCTAATATGTAAAAAGGAGACATCAATCATCTGGTACAAAGATGACAGAGAGATAATGTTTGATGAAAAAGCATGACTTCAAGGGATGGTGTGTGTACTTTGTTGGTGCAACAGGTATGAAAATAATGTTCAGGTACCTTACGGAGACTTACACAAATTATACCTACCAGTAGGAGGCGTGGCCTTTATGGGCATGGTGGATTGCATTGGTGGAAAGAACCACAGTTGGGAAATGTGGACACAGGGTTCCCACACATGCTGTGGAGTTTTTAATACCACAAAGGTGCATTGTTTTTTTCTTGAATGGGTTCCACATTCAGACGGTTTGACTTCCAGCCAGGTGGGAGGACTCTGAGAACAGGCAGCAGGAGCATGTGGCTCCCAACCCTCGGCCCAGTAGGATATTCATACTGGGAATCCAAGTCAGTGATGCGGGAATGATCACAAAGATGGCCCAATCTAGGGATGCAGGAGTGGGCCTACTCCCAATACCCAGAAATGAACCCTGTAGGTGGGATCTGCTGAGAGGCAAGCTCGAGAGCTGGGGAAAAGCATATCCTTTTCCTTTCAGCTGATGTACAAGCAGTATAGTAAACACAATTACCTGTGCCTTGAAGATGTCCTTGTCCTTCCCTCAGCTGCAATATATATCCCAGGACTTGGGAATCCCAGTTGGTCAGGGTTGATCTCATGAAACAAGTTGAAGTATTAGCTGCTAACCTCATTGCCAGCTTCTGAGAAGAAACTATCTGCCTGCTTCTTGTCCAATCTGTTTTAAACCCAGAAGTTGATGGATTGGAAACCATTTGGGCCCTTTTCTTATATTTAAGATCTTGAATTGGAGCCTGGAATGGATAATGGCTGACCAGAAATCAGCACCTTCTTATGGTGAGGTGTGGGGAGAGAAGTGACGCAAAGATCAGTTACATCCATACGAAGCTTCTGGGTGGGTGGGGCAGTCAGCGTAATCAAGGAGGAGTTGGGTACATCAGCATCTGTGTGGTTGAACAAATTTGGGATCAGAGCCTGGTGCCATTTGTGGATTCAGAGATCACAGGTCATGATCTATGCGGATTGGAGGCAGTAAGGGCCAATTTGGGTTTCATGCCTGAGTGCGATGCCAGGAGACAAGCTTGGGCTGATTGCAGACTTGGGGGGTCAGGGCTGATTAGGGAACTGGGGGTGAACCAGGCCAATGACAAGTTGGGGTAGATTGGTGGGAGAATAGAGTTGGTACCGGTGAGGATGGTTTAGTTGGCAGTATGGAGGTGCAAGTAGAGGAGACAGATGATGACACTTACCTAATGAGGTCCACTCTGGAGTACTGCTGTGAAAGCCTGGCTGTCCCTGGAATGTTCAAATGTTTGGCACTCCCAGCGAATAGTGCACTAACTTCCCAGCAGGAATGTTGCATAGGGAATTCCATAGCTTGACACGCCTCTGATGCAGAAATCATATTGGGTATCCAAGAGTGAATTACAATTATAAACATTTTGTTGAATTTTCAGGGGTTGAGTGGCCCAACCTGAAGTGCACACAGTCATGTGCCACCCCAGACACAAACATCTATTTTTGATGCACTACATTAAATAAATTGTGCCACACATCAGTTTCTAGGAATAGATCAACTTATGAAAGAGCAGCTGCGGCCTCAGGTGGAAAGAGGTTCTGCTAATTGATGACAAAGGAACCTCATTTTGAAAGCAGAGATAACTCCCAGCACACATTTGACATAAATGACTGTGGACATATTTTTATCTCTCAGTCTTGCTTCCATAAATCAACAGACAATCAAAGGGTGCATCTGGAATATTAGCACCGCAATACGAAATAGCACTGCAATTCTATGCAGATGTTTAATCTGCTCATACATACTTCCTCAGTAATGTTACCACACCAAGAAATCTAATATAAACTCCACAAGATTTTATATGTGAATATTGTAGTTCAAAAAAACATAGGCCACTTTTTCAAACAGCTACTGACAACGCATACTTATGATAAACATAAACAGTTATGTTTGATGCAGCATTCCAATTTAATATTTGCCAATAGTTTTCAAAGAAGGACGCTGGTACTTACGAACTTGTGCTGAAAGATGACAGAGGAAGAGATTCAAGTGTGCTCCGACTGCTTGACAAAGGTATGGTTTTCAGACATTAACAAAGGCAATGTTTTTACATGGGTGAAAATGAAGGATTGGGTGCAAGTAAGGGGTTAAATCAAGAGCAATTCCGAATGCTTTAGGGCTATAATTCCAATATACCAACTACCAGGTCTCATGGTCAGGTTGCCAATATTGGTATCTTAATGAAGCAGGTGACCTGAGTTAACCTGCTTTACAGACTTTTCATGGCTGACCTGGGAAACCCAGCAGCAGCAGTGCTTTCCCACCAATCTCACCCACATCAGACCACAATCCCATAATAAGGCCTGCAGGGTTGGGAATCAGGTTGTACTCAAAATCTCCCCTCTCTCATGGATGTGGAATAGATAATCACCAGAGTGAGGATCAAACAGACTTGACTTTGGAGCCTTCTCCAGAGGGTTCCCTTCCGAATTGGAAGCCATCTAGGCTGATCACTGGCTAAGAAATCACCTCATCCAAAAGTCACACTTCATGGAGTATAATCTGATGTATATGACAAAAGCTTTAAGAATATTTATGAAGCCTATGGAAGTGAAACCTAGAATTTTGGAGTTTCTGCCTGAAACTCACTAAACCACATGCCAACATAACCACGTTCAATAGAGGTCCCCTGCAGGCCTTTACAGTCATCAGAGCCTGGGCCAGTTTATGTCCCTGACCTCCCCAGACCTACTGATAGCACTCCTTTCATTCACCCTCCATTCTTAATACCCCAACATGACCCTCAAGGTCCCAGTTTCTCCATGATTCTAGCTCTGATCCATTCCCACAGTCTCCTTCCTTTGTGGCTCATTTTTCACAAACTACCCGAGTTCCTCTGTTAGCACACCAATGGAGAAGTTCATGGGAGAAAGGCCTTTTGCGTATTTAGCTGTGCAAGTCTAATTCCATTCTGCATAACTCATCATTGTACCTTTGGAATTATTTCACCATCACCTCCCCTGTGCCACTCTGCCACTCCCTCCACCAACTATTTGAATGCTTCAAGGTATCTTCAGTCTCTTAATTCTGGGCTCTTTAGCAACTCTAATTGCTCCTCCAATGGCACCTTTACCTTGAGGTGCCAAGGCTCTAGCTCTGGGATTCCTTTGCTAAACCCATTCATCTTTCTTAAGGTCTTCCTTAAAACCTAGAGATACAAGAGAATGCAGATGATGGAATCTGGAGCAACAATTTGTCTGTTGGAGGAAGTCAGCGGTTCGAGTAGCATCTGTGAGGGGGAAAGGAATTGTTGATGTTTTGGGTCAAGATCCTGCATCAGGACTGGTGCAGGGTTGTGACCTGAAAGGTCAACGATTCCTTTCTTCACACAGATGCTGTTCGACTTGCTGACTTCCTCCAGCCGATTGTTTTTTTGTTTCCTTAAAACCTGCCACTTCAACCGAGCCATTGGTCATTGTCCTAGTATCTCCTTGTAACTCAGCATCAACTTTTGTTTGATAATGCTCCTGTGAAATTCTAAGGAAAATTTTGCTTCCTTTGTGTTTTATATGGTAAGAGAACCTAAAAATACAGGGTGTAAACTCAAATGGATGCCTAGATTATTCCAGATTGAAACACACAAAATTGTGCACTCCCTGAAGAATTAATAAAACACCAGATGCTGAAAATCCGAAATAAAAGCAGAAAATGCTCGAAATACTCAGCAGGCCAGGAAGCATTAAAGGTGACAGAGGGTTTTAGACACAGAAATGACAAAAGTTCTCAGACTGGAAACATTAACTCCTTCTCTTCATTGAGCACCTTTGCTCCATCTGCCATAACAGCCAGGATCTCCTGGTGGCCAACCATGTTAATTCCACTTCCCTTTCCCACACTGACATGTCTGTCCACGGCTTCCTCAACTACCAAGTTGAGGCAAGATGCAGATTAGAGGAACAGCACCTCATTCTGCCTTGGTAGTCTCCAACCTGATGGCATCAACATCGATTTTTCCAACTTCCAGTAACCACTCCCTTCTGTCCCCACCATTCGTTTTCCCTTATCCCACCGGCCCCATCACTCCTCCTCTGTCTCCTCCCCCAGACTGTCCATCTGCCCATCACCCACACAATCCTGCCTCTAGTTCCCCTTCTCACCTCCTTCCCTTTATTCTATGATCCACTGTCCTTTCCTATCAGATTCCATCTTCTTCAGCCCTTTGTCACTTCCACCTATCACCTCCCAGCTTCTTATATCATTTCCACTCTCCCCCCCCACCCCCCACCTGCCTATCATCCCCCTCACCTGGATCCACCTGTCACCATCCAGCTCTTGCTCTATGCCCCACCTACCCTTTTATGCTAGCTATCTCCCCTCTTTCTTTCCAGTCCTGATGAAGGGCCTCGACCCGAAATGTCAACTGTCCAGTTTCCTCCGTAGATGCTGGCTGACCCACTGAGTTCCTCCAGCATTTTGTGCGTAAATTTTTCATGTTGTTGCTTAACCTCCTGAGTGTTTCCAGCGTTTTCCTTTTTATTTCAGACTCCCTCAAGAAATTGACCAGATAACAAAAATTAAAAGGCATTTGGCTAGGTACTTGAGGGAATGTGAAATAGTAAAATATTAATTGCAAAAGATGCATAAAATTGCTCTACAAGCCTTCAATACTCTAGTCGATGCTACCCGCAGCCACTGCATCACACTGGCATTCCCATTTTGGGTAATCAGCTTTTATATAACAAACCTGTAATGCAGTTGGTTAAGTTACCAAAATTAACCAGCATTTTAACTGTAACCAGCACCTCAACAGAGAGTGGGGATATTATCAGCATGTGAAGCAGAATTTATTACTTCATCTTTCAATGTACGACTGAAATTGTGTAATCTATGGTAATTGTGACAGAAAGATCATTATACTGACATTAATCTCATTTAATCAATTTTACAGCTTTCGGTGATGTGATAAGTGAAGTTTGTCGTATGGCTGGTGAGTTTTTTTTGAGAACACAGTATACCAAATTTCTCTCTTTTCCAGATTGTCATTAATTGACTATAGAAACATAATGTTTATTTGTTAACATTGTAGCTCTGACTGCAACTGATGTGAAGGTACAGAGTACAGAGCATGGTATCAGACTCTACTCCTTTATTTCTTACTACCTGGAAGATTTGAAGATTATCTGGTACCACAAGTAAGAATTCACTTTCAGTACATTTAGCACCAGAAAGTTGGGAGCATTGTGGACTGGATGGATTGACCATGTCCAATTTGCCAAATGCGGCTTCCAACCAGTATGGCTCACCAAACTTTCCTCTTGTATTTGATTTTAACAGATAAGCATAAAAAAGTACAAAGTTTATTGCCTGCTCTTTGAACTGGCTTTTCATTATTTCAGTGGGGAGATCAATAAAAATGTAACCTAAGGTTTAAATTGCCTTTAAAATGCTTATTTTCTTTCTACAGAGACGTAAAACTTGCATCCACAGACAGAGTAAAGAGTGGTGTTACAGGGGAGCAGATCTGGCTGCAGATTAATGAGCCTACAGAGAAGGATCGGGGAAAATATACTCTGGAACTCTTTGATGGAAAAGAAGGTCACAGAAAATCAGTTGAATTGACCGGAACTGGTAAGAGTGACTGAGCTACTTCTATGCAGGCTAATTTAATTTTGATGCTGCTTCTGATCCATCTTCCTGCTGATAACCACTAGAAGTTCTGGGGGAGACCTTACCAGAGCAGATTTGAGGCAATGCTCCCCATGGCCATATCCCTGCTGGGATCAGGATTATTTATACATTGCTGCCAAACATCTGTGCCATCTATAGTGCCAATGAGGTCTTCTTGGATGGATGGGAACAATTTAACAGTCTACCCAACTTAAATAATGTTTGAAAGTGAGGGTTGTACTTAATAGGTACTAGCTCAAATCTATTCTGATTATTTTATTTAATTGACCCAGGACTCTGGGATTCCTGGAATAGATATGATTATGAACCAAGGTATCATCAAATCCGAGGTAATATGAAAACAAGGCACTCTATGATAAACTGTTATATATTTCCTTCATGTGGCACGTTTTGCTGATAAAAGTAATATCTGTCCTGATGTTTGCAAAATTCCTAAAGAAAATGTTTTGGAAAGAACTGAAGCATATTACCAGGTGAACATGTTATTCAGCAAGATGAAGAATCGAACAAGTATAATCACCATGTAGGTTTGAAACTGAGCTTCAGCAGGAAATAGTTTTTTCAAGGAAGCCTTTGGTTCATGTAATAATTGAACAGGAGTGCTTTATGTCAGTAGTGTATTGATTGCCAAGTTAGGTAAAAAAAAAATTCCATTATTCCCATTGAGGTCATTTATCATGATAACTAGAAAGAATTCCTAAGAATAAAATCTATTGAAAAGTAGAACATATGAAAACTAATTAGATGAACAGTCTTTTTTCATACAAATGCCTTTACTCAATGAATAACTCAATGAACTAAAATTTCATCCATTGATTATGAATGGTGAAAAATTGCCTTGTGTCAAGAAGCAACACGAACATAATAGACATTGTACAATGATTTCTGAAGCTGTTTCTTGGGTGATGATTAAATCTTAAACATTTAGTAACACCAATCTCAGAATGTGCCAACTAGTTAAACTAATAACATGTACAATGGCTAAAGTTTTAAATGCCTAGCAACTTCATCTATGAGAATATCTTTTTAAATTTTTTTTAACAACATATTAAAAATATTTTATTTCTATTGGAGGATATTTAATTGACTCTAACAAGCACAGCAAAGCACTGGAGTTTATATCTCTTTCAATTTGTTGGAGGTGGAACCCTTTGCTGAATCCTGTACACCACATATTGCCCTATGCATTCTAAAGTCCTGGACATCCAACACCTATTAACATCTTTGATGGAATGAAGACTTTAGAATCAGGATTTGACAACTCAGCCACCTGAGTTTGCTTTATAATTTTGTGGACAATGTTACACTAAAGCACTTTCCTTCATTTAGATCCCTCCATTCTTTAGCTCAGACCAAGAAAAAGGCCTGTTTCAAGGCCTCTCTAGCCAGCTGCATTAGAAAAATGCCTCAAAGGACAATGGTTCTTCATTAACCAGAGAGTCTTTAGATTCAATTTGGTTAATTCCATTTTCTCTACACTTTACATTATACGTAGGGAAGAAGTTATAACCTTGAATTTCATAACGTTTTATGTCGTGCTACAGAACTTGACAAAATTTTGTTCTTAAATAGAAAATGAGAGACAAGATCTGTGGAAAAAAAACCTGAAATGCCACAACAGTAGCAATGATAATGTAAACATTTGGTGTAGATTTTCATCTCGTTGCCCAAGTTAGGCAGCTTGTAAAAATAGCCAGAAAGTGAAAATTGATCAGTTTCCATGGCATCAACCAATTGTCAATACTGCTTTTGTGCAAGGCAGGAAATTGCAAATCTATTTTGTTGCAGTGTTTTAATACATGCAGTTGCTGAACTAATTGAAACACATTGTACCACCACTGTCTCTCTTCTTCTTAAAGTATTTGAAGAAGCATTTGCAGAATTCCAGAGGCTGAAGTAAGTACTGTAATTTTACTAAGTGCTTCATTTGTGCATTTTTAATGTATTTTTCAGTTCACCCACCCTTGCTGGAGTACAAATCCACTGGTGCAGATTTCCTGCACTGCTTTTCAATTTGCCTGTTCTTTAAGTACATGACAGGTGCACACATTGTCCACACTTTTACAGTGTCAGCTGCGGTTTAGTTGGTACTACTCTCATGGGTATGTCCCACTCTAGGATTTTGAAATCTAGGGAGATATTCCAGTGCAGTAGCGAGAGGGTTGGTACACTGTTGGAGGTATAGCATTTTGGATGAAACGTTAAACCTAGGCTTGAAAGATGTCATGGCATTATTTTGAAGAAGAAGAAAGTAGCTATGCTCTTGCTAGTATTTAACAATGAAAACAGATATCTGGACATTATTACTTCGCTGTTTGTGAGAGTATATATTTGCCATATTTTCAACAATACAACAGTGACTACGCTTCAAAAAATAATTAATTGGCTGTAATGAATGCATATTGCTGGGATTTCCTGAGGACTTGAAGACATTATATGAATGCAAGTCATTCATATACACTTTTTTCCTTGAGGTGAAAATGCACATGGGGTTTGACTACACATCTGTTTTTAAGTAGGCTATAGCATTGACCTGCTACATCTTCCATTAAATTTGCCTGCAGTGTCTGTTATGCCTGTATGTGGGGGATGTCAATAGTTTTCACTAACATTTGCAGCACATCACTATAGTAACTCTTTGTATTGCCAACTAGCAATTTTTGTCCTCCTTTGGAATCTGAAACTATGTAGCTTCTTGCAAGTGTTTTTGGAAAGTGTTAAATCTTGCCATCAAATCAGTGTATCACAACAACCTCCACTCAATCTCTACAGTACCTACTCAAGTTCTTAGAAACAGAAACATGACCTATACTATTGAGATAAAAACAGAAAATGCTAGTGTCCTTCAAACTTCACTGGTGTTCCAACTCAATTAAAACATGAGAAGTTCCCTGATAAAACCTGCTTCAGAAATTCCCTTTACCTCACTGGAAGAGTTTGCCACAATTTTCTTTTCCTCACCCACAATTCCCCTTCCTTCACCCTCTCACCCTCTGTCCATCTTTTATCTCCTTTGCAATCTTTATCTTCTTTCAGTCTTTCCCTACCCTTATTCCTTCTCTCCTCCCCACCACCCCTCTCCAAGCTATCTCAGTCTAGTTATCTCCCTGGCCTCATACTGCTTCCCTTATACTTGACCCTCCACATTCAGCCCCATATGAATAGTATTTCTGTTTATTTCAGATTTCCAGCATCTTAGAAGTTCCTTTTTCAAAATGGCTTGCCCATTATTCCTTTAAATTCCAATCAAATCAGCCACTATTTAGGGAACTGCACTTAATTAAGATAAGATTTCTTTATTATTCACATGTACATCGAAACACACAGTGAAATGCATCTTTTGCGTAGTGTTCTGAAGGCAGCCCACAAGTGTCGCCACGCTTCCAGCCCCAACATAGCATGCCCACAACTTCCTAACCCATACGTCTTTGGAATGTGGGAGGAAACCGGAGCACCCAGAGGAAACGCATGCAGACATGGGGAGAACATACAAACTCCTTACAGTCAGCGGCTGGAATTGAACCCGGGTCACTGGTGCTGTAATAGCTTTATGCTAACCGCTACACTACCATGCCTGCCCTACACTACTTTTACTAGGAATGGAAAGAAAGTGATAAGAGGGTAGATCACTGGCTGTTTTAAAATTTGCCCAATTTTATCTAATTGAGATCGGGACCCACTCCAACAAATTACCACTCAATGAGTTAAAGCAGAAGTAACTTCTGGTATCCGAAGATGAGGTATGAATGGAAATTGCAAAAGTATTGGTCATAATTTTATGAATATCCTTAGATATAAAGTAATAATCTGGTTGGGTTGTTAAAGTGAATTAAACCCAAGTGTCTTTTCTCTACTATTTTTAAAATAAACTAAAATCTGATAATTAAGAAGAAACAAGAGTCCTTTAAAGCTAATCATAATATTCCAATTTTAAGTAAACTTAATATTTTCCTGTGAAGCAAGCCTGCTGAGATAAAGGGTAAGGAGCGGTAGGGGGGTGGGGTGAAAAGGGATGCATTTGAATCAAACGGAGTTTGGATAAATAATAACTAGACTTCGTAACGATGACCTAGTGTGCTATGCTAAATTTGCAATTCATGAGATTAGACAGTGTTAGCAGTTTGTTCTATTCTGACCCCACCTGATGTTATGCATTTATATATAGGTATTGTGGTCAGCATGAAGGAGTTAGGCTGAAGGGTCTGTTTCCATGGGATAGCTCTATCTATGTGCAGGAGTTGTTAGATGATAATTCAAAGTAGCAACATGTTCAGTTTTCTGCTTTTTAATTTAATTTTTGTAAATGGCCCAGAGTAGAAAAAGATGACAGATTTACTCATTAGTGAATCAGCTGGGTTTTGCAACAATCCCTGGTTTAGTGATTATCATTACTGAGACTAGTTGTTGTTTTACCAAATTCCAGATTATTTACTGAATTTAAATTCCATTGATGCCTTGGTGGGATTGAATTTGGTTCTCTGGATTGTTGGTCCAAGGCCTCAGATTACACGTCTGATAATTTAAATGCTGTGCCACCACTGTACCCATCCTTTCGTATGATCTACTTACGGTAACAAACTCACAAAGCATCAAAAAAAGGACCAGTAATCTACCTAGCCTGTCCTGTTCAGTGAATGTGCCTTCAAGATATCACATCACAAAAAGATATTATAGATTCATAGAGTCAGACAGCATGGAAACAGGCCCTTCGGCCCAATTGGTCCATGCCAATCAAGATGCCCATCCAAACTGGTCCCATTTTTATTTGGCCTGTAACCTTCTAAACCTTTCCTATCCGTGTACCTGTCCAACTGTCTATTAGAAGTTGTGATTGTACCTGACTCAAATACTTCCTATGGCAGCTCATTGTACATACTACATACCACCACTTGTGTAAAAAAAAGTTGCTTCTCAAGTTCCTATTAAATCTTTTGCCTCTTACCTTAAACCTATGCCTTCTAGTTCTCGATTCCTCAACCCTGGGAAAAAGACTTAGTCGATTCACCCTATCTATACCCCTTACGATTTTATACACCTCTATAAAATCACCTCTCAGTCCCCTGTGCTCCAAGGAATAAAGTCCTAGCCTGTCCAGCCTCTCCCTATAACTCAGTCCCTCAAGCCCTGACAACATCCTTGTAAATCTTTTCTGCACTCTTTCCAGTTTAATAACATCTTTCCTATCGCAGGGTGACCAAAACTGAACACAATACTCCCAGTGCAGCCTCACCAGCGTCAACCACACCATGACCTCCCAACTTTTATATTCAGTGCTCTGACTGATGAAGGCCAGTGTGCCAAAAACCTTCTTCACCACTCTGTCTACCTGTGACTCTACTTTCAGGGAACCATGTACTTGAACTTCAAGGTCCCTCTGTTCTACAACACTCCCCAGGGCCCTGCCATTCACTGTGAAAGCCCTACCTTGATTTGACTTTCCAAAATGCAACACCTTGCACTTATCCGAATTAAACTCCATCTGCCGTTCCTTGGCCTACTTACTCAGCTGATCAAGATCCCCCGGTAATTTTTTATACTCTTTTTCACTGTCCATTATATCACCTATTTTAGTGTCATCTGCAGACTTACTGACCATGCCTTGTATATTCTTATCCAAATCATTGACAAACGACATAGATATAGATGACAAATAACAATGGGCCCAGCACCAACTCCTGAGGCACACCACTAGTCACGGGCCTCCAGTCTGAGAAACAACCTTCCACCATCATCCTCTGCTTCCTATCATCAAGCCGATTGTGTATCCAAATTAGCCAGCTCTCCCTAGATTCCATGCAATTTTCTATTATCCTATGGCACCATGTAGTTTCCTGGGAGAATTTAAAACTTGGAAAAAAGACACATGAACAATTAGAGAGGAAACTAGTACAGAGGTTTAAATTGAGTATAATTTATACTGTTCGGGATGTACCTCTTGTATAAATTGATCACTGTTAAACAGTTGTGCATTTATGGGGACACTATCTTTTAACTGGATTTAACTGGATTCTCATATTGGTAAATTGCAATAACTATAAGAAAGTAAAGCATTTAATTATATTCAGCTCAAAGAAATGTAATTTGTTAGCAAGTGTCTTTTGTACATATGATGGTTTGAAAATGCCTACGTTATTAGTCACAAGATTTTCTACCTTTGGTCAACCACAAGGGAATAAATAATATCAGCACATCGATTACTTCTCTTTCTAACAGCGTCCTATTTTTTAGAGCACCAATAGTGAAACAAGCACTTTTCTAAGGAATTATCACTCCTCTGATATGAAAACTGTTATATAATTCTACAACTATATGTTTGGAATCACTTCACATGTAGTGTAGCTAATTTTGCCTTAATTTCTTTTCTCTTAAACTTTCTAAACACAGGCAGGCTGCAATTGCTGAAAAAAGTGAGTATTGCATTCTCAGATATCTATTGACTACATACAAAATTGCAGTTTTAAATAAATGATTTACTGATAATTACCATAGATGTATTTAAAATCATACTTCATATGTGAGAATATAGAATTATTTATTTTTCTCTAAACACCAATGATTTTGCTGGACATTGCATCGAGTTATAGGTGCTGAGGGCAGTTCTTCACTGCCCTGAGCCTCTTCCAGCATTACTGAAACCATTTTGATTGCATGTCTGCACCTCTGCAATTTCTTCCCGAAATACCCAGTTAAGGACAGGAGAATGTCTTATGATTAATTTACCTTCTTATGTTTCAGTGTCCCGTACAGAGACAACATCAAATCCCCACCTGAGCTCTATCTATTCTTGGTCCAACTAGATTACTGTTACACCCATAATTTTAGTATTTGAGATTTGTGCTTTAATACATGTCTTCATTGGTGCAATGCCTAAGAAATTTTGACTTTTTTTCTATTAGATCGCGCTCGGGTTATCGGAGGTTTGCCTGATGTTGTCACAATCCAAGAAGGAAAGGTAAATACTGTCATACTTCTAGATGGCATGTGTGATACTGGCATTCTATATTTAATTGAATATTAATACTATATCAAACTTACCATGATAGATATTGAACCTCTAGTTTTCCAATGATTAACAAAAGAACTATTTGCAAGTGAATATGACTACAATTTAAGTGTACATGTCCACAGACAAATGAAATGTATTTTGAATTTGAGATAAATACATGTTATTTTGTAATAACTATCTTGAGGTTTGTTGAGAAAATCATTGAATATTATTATTTTTAATATCTTTTTAGTCACTTAACCTTAATTGTAATGTCTGGGGAGATCCAGTTCCTGCGGTTTCCTGGTTGAAGAATGACAGGGAACTGCTGGGAGATGCTCATCTGATACTTAAGTTTGAATCTGGAAAATTTGCTTCCTTCGTCATCACCGACGTCAGGACCACAGACTCTGGCAAATACAGCATCCTTGTGAAAAACAAGTATGGCACTGAGACAGGCGATTTTACAGTAAGTGTTTTCATACCTGAGGAAGAGGAGCAAGTTGCAAAGGAAAAAGCAACAAAGAAAAAGTGAGGCAATTGTGTTGAGGAAAATAAAAGAAAGCAAACAAGCTGAAGCTAACGTATATTATCAACAGTGTGTAAGTTTTGATGTGGAGGTTAGTTTGTCACTTGGTGAGACTGGAGGAATGACTTTCAAGAAGCAATTTTAAAGACTTTCAACAGGTCTACTAAACTAGTCACTGAGTGCATCTGAAGCATTGAGTTAGAGAAGTAGAATTCCATAAGATAGTTTTTTGGCCAACTGTTTTTTGTGTCGCAAATATCAATGTGAACACCAAATGATGTCACTGTTGTAATGAATAAAATCCCAGAACAATTCACTAATAAATGGTGCACAAATCCTTCACACCTACCTCCACCTTTTTGCACTGTGTCTTCATTTGAGGAATATTGTCACGTTTGTTTACTATTTCTTCCTGGTTCATTGGCTCCTATGTTGTGCTTAAAGTTGCAGCATCCTTTGTCCAAAATAACTTTATCAATTTGATAATTTGAATGGATAATGATAATTAATAATTATCAAATTAATACCCTGCCTTGCAAGACCGATACTGCAGTGAATCCTACACAGTTCCCATTCAAGGATGAGGATCATACTTGCACCTCTTTTGTAGTACTGTCATGCAATAGGATTTGTTTTTGATTCTGATTCTGTCTCTGAGCAACAACAATGTGACATTTTGAAATCACTTTATGCTGCCCTCATGAATGGATTTACATGTTTTCCTCTATGTTGGCATGCTTGAGCTCCAGATGATGAATTAGTTTCTGGAAGGGACTTACCAACAGGATAAAACACACACAACTAGACTACTGCAGCAAACTGCATATTACTTTCCAAAAGGAACAACTCATGAAATTCAGTGATAGAGATTCAAATATACTGATGGATTCCAGATGTCAGTAATAGCTCGATGCCAATTCCTAATAGGGATGCTGTAATTTTCAAATGTTCAATATGGGAGCAGCAATGACTTCTAACTGAAATAGGTTAACTCATGTTTGCCAATGGTATGAATACACTCAGTAATCTAACTGATCTGTCAATGGTTTCATGTGATGTCGTCAGGTGCTCCACATACAGAATCTAGTGTGTGTCTTTGTGCTAACTTGGCAAGCAATTTAATATTCAAGGGAGCATTGAAATATTAACTCATCTCTTGACATTAAAGCCATTACTAACTCCACACCCAAAACTCACTTGTGTGGATTATGACACACAAACACAGTTAAGATTTTCACTTAAATGCACATGTTTTAATTTGGTAATGAGGCAAACTTCAATTCATATAATATCAAATGGGCATTAAATGTGGGATGTCGGAAGTATTTCTTGACAAGAGTCAGAAAAAATAATTAATATAATAAGGCAGAAATGGAGCTTTGATTTAAATTAGTGTATCTACTGTGATAATCATGAATAAAAAATTAATCATAAATATGAATTCTACTATGTAATATTGACATAATACATACAAGCTTATGTAGGTATTATGTAAAACCAGAGTTGCCTTGAGGTGTGATGATCAT
This sequence comes from Pristis pectinata, assembly GCF_009764475.1. NCBI lineage: Eukaryota > Metazoa > Chordata > Chondrichthyes > Rhinopristiformes > Pristidae > Pristis > Pristis pectinata. The sequence continues at coordinate 63,687,083 of NC_067413.1, forward strand.
GTCAGACAGAATTCATACTGATTTGTCTTACTATATTTAACAAGAAAATTGGGTATGATTGTAATAATTATTGGGCCCAAGACTCAAAGAGTGATTTCAAAAAAGCATGATTAATTCAAAGTCTGGCATATATAGCCTAGAAATTGCATGATTTACTGTGCAAGCCATTATTATTGCATAAAAAATCCTAAACCATAGTTAGAGATAGATGATGAATTGCAAATTGCAGGATGATTTGTGGTTAGCTTTGCAAAATCAGAAGTTTGCTGTCAATCTCCCTGTGAGTATCAAGAAATTGCTCGTAATCACAGATCAATCTCACTGTGATCATTTAGGGCTCTTGTTTCATGTTATGAGGACCCCATTAATGATGTGCTTTATATTCCTGATATTCTGCTAGACTTTGGAAACCCAGAAATGAAAACTGAAACTATAAAGCCTCATTACTACAGAACACAACTCTTTACATGTTTTCTTATTTATCTTTCCAATCTTTTTCCTTTCTCTTTATGAATCTAGTCTTCCTTTCTCTCCATTTATTTCTCACTGTATCTACTTTAATTCATCCAAGTTCTTTCTCTGTTTCTTTACTTTAAAGTTTCTTTACTTTAAAGGGTGGCACAGTAGCGTAGTGGTTAGCGTAACGCTATTACAGCGCCAGCGATCGGGGTTCAATTCCCATCGCTGTCTGTAAGGAGTTTGTATGTTCTCCCCGTGACTGTGTGGGTTTCCTCTGGGTGCTCCAGTTTCCTCCCACATTCCAAAGAGGTCCGGGTTTGTAGGTTAACATGGGTGTAATTGGGCGGTGCAGGCTCATTGGGCCAGAAGGGCCTGTTACCGTGCTGTATAAATAAAGTTTAAAGTTTCATAGTTTAAGGAGCTTAACATTCAGCAGGTAGGAAATACTTATTTACCTCACTAAACAATTATCAAGTTGCATCTCAAGCATTTTCATAGAATCATACAGCACAGAAACGGGTCCTATCAGCCTACCTCTTCCGTGCCGGCCATAATGCCTATCTATGCAAATCCCATTTGCTTATATTAGGCCCATATTCCCCCATTTTGTGGCAAAGCTAGGCCAGTGGCACCCAATAACCCTCATAACCCTTCCCAATGAAACTATTTTTGTTTGAAAGTGAGGTAATCCAATATAGCATGCGAGATGCAGCATGCCACTAAATCTGGCTTAGCAGTCACATTACTTATTTCTTGTTGCAATAGTTGCAATGTTACTTGTTGCAACTTAAAAGCAAAATACTGCAAATGCTGGAAACCAGAAACAGAAACAAAATGCTGGAAATAGCAAGTCTAGTAGCAGACATGGAGTAAGACAGTTAATATTTAAGGGCAATAACCTTTCCAGTTCTGATGAAAATGCATTGGCCTGAAAGAGTATTTCCAACATTTTCTGTGTCTAATTCCCATTGCAATTTTATATTTTACTCACTTACTGTTGTTAATATTCTCCTCTCTTGAGATAAACAGAATATTTAACAATAATGTAAATTATTGGATGATTTTTGAGCATCAATCCATATTTTCCTGGGAAATCTGTGTAGCAACAGGTAACTATAAACTAGACCTAAGTGACAATGTGGAGTATAATTTATGTCTGTTAATAAGGGTCCCACCTCTCCACAGGGGAGTATTCAGATGGTCATTAAAAACAACACTTGTTTAAGTCAAAGGGCTATTTAGAATGGAAGGCTTCCTTAACAAAGGAAACAATCTTCTGGTAGTATTTCCGGTGTAATTAGGCACTTCCATTTACTTAGATAGAAAAGGAAAGTAAGAAAACATGCATCCTGCAGTAATGAAATTTTGTGTTTTTAATTCCCAAGTCATTAAGTCATTGAAGTGCTCTGTAAACTTTTTAGGGAAATTTCAGTGGAGAAAAGTATGCAGAGGGATGTAGAGAGTACTCAGCTTTTCTTCTCTAATGGATACCTGAAATGAATTGCATGCTGGAGGTGATGGCAAAGTTCACCATATACACTGGAACATTTTTCTTTCAGTATTCTTTTTATACAAAAAAGATTAAAATATTGGAAACATCATATTGACAGATGAACAACAAGAGACATTCGTGGATTTTAGTCAAATGAACTGCCTGGTTATTCTTTATCTACCTTTGCAGGTATCTCAAGAGTGTGTAGGTCAGCTCATGCTGACATCATCCACCAATATCGTGCATGAGAGATCACCCTTCATGTATGGGCAATGAGTATTGCCAGGTGATTTCATTGTGGGGGACATGATCAAATAGCCCAATTTCATACACTCATGCCACCCAGCACAGGCCACCCCTAATATTTAGGAGTGATTGTCTCTGTCTTCATAATGCAATCTTTGGTCTTTGCTGAATCAGCTGATTGCGAGATGGGCAGTAGTTGGAATTCACTTAAGTTTTTTTATAGGCCACAAATTGATGACATGCCTTTTTTGAAGCACTTCTAAATGTTCAGCAGTTCAATTTATTTAAAGACACATCTAAAGCACATAACACCTTGCCAAACATTCACAGAAAAAGCTGCCAAATTTATGCTTAATAGTCTTCCAGTGAAATACTAGATCACTCAGGAGGAAACACATTCTATGATGAGAGATTGGAAAGGCAGGCAGTGAGTGTATTATTCTGCTGAAGTGTCCCCAGACAACGACCTTTGGGATCTGATGTATAGCAACACATTTTGCTCACTAAACTGTCCATAACCTCACTTCATAACATTCTTCTCACTTCCACGGTTCCATTGGGTGGCATCAGCAAAGGTCCATGACAGCAGATAATTTGGCAGGAGCAGTAAATTCTCCAGAGTATTTTAGACTGTAGAAGTCAGATTCTGACATTCCACACAGTGCAACACACTCTGCATCCATGGCTTTGCCAAGACATCTGTTCATAGAGCAACCCAAACCTCCTAATATTGGATGTCAACCAAATTATCTTAAGAGCTTAAAGTCCAAGTCAGTTACATAAAGTTGTTTTTGCTATTTAATGTTTTTATACAAGGATGTAGATTTACTAAATTCCTATCAAAGTACACAAACTAACTCTTGCACAGGGCTCATGCATTGAATTGCTTCGTTATTAGTTTATTATTGTCACATGTACCGAGATACAATGAAGAACTTTCTGTGCTATCCAGGCAGATCATGCCATACATAAGTATGTTGAGGTAGTTAAAAGAAAACAGAATATATTGTTGCAACTACAGAGAAAGTGCAGCGCAGGTAGACAAATAAAGTACAAGGGCTACGATGAAGTAGATTAGGAGATCAAGAATCCATCTGCAGCTTATGAGAGGTCTATTCAAGAGTCTGATAACAGGATAGAAGCTGTCCTTGAGTCTGGTGGTACATACTTTCAAGCTTTTGTATCAATTGCCTGATAGGAGAGGGGAGAAGAGAGAATGTCTGGAGTGGGTGGGGTCTTTAATTATGTTGGTTGCTTTCCTGAGGCAGCAGGAAGTGTAGCCAGGGTCAATGGAGGAGAGGTTGGTTTGCGTGATAGACTGGGCTGCATTCACAAATCTCCACAATTTTTTGCAGTCTTGGACAGGGCAGTTGCCATAACAGGTTGTAATGCATCTGGATAGGATACTTTCTATGGTGCATCTATAAAAATTGGTAAGACTCATCAGGGAAATGCCAAATTTCCTGAGCCTTCTGAGGAAGCAGAGGAGTTGGTATGCTTTTTTTGGCCACAGCGTCCACATGGTTAGCAAGTAAGTTTTTCATTGCATCTGTGCATACATGTACTTGTGCATATGACAATAAACTCGACTTTGACTTTGACTTTGGACAACTTGTTGGTGATATCTACACCTAGGAATTTGGCAGGGGAGTGAACTCCACTTGACTTCCTGAAGTAAATGACCAGCTCCTTTGTTTTGCTGACATTGAGGGAAAGGTTGTTGACTTGACACCATGTCACTAGGCTCTCTATCTGCTTCCTGTACTCCAACTCATTGTTGTTTGAGACCCAGCCCATTTACAGTGGTGTCATCTGCAAACTTGTAAATCGAGTTAGAGCAGAATTTAGCCACACTGTCATGAGTGTATACGCAGTACAGTGAGGGGCTGAGAACACAGCCCTGTGGGGCACCAGTGTTGAGGATAATTGTGGAGGAAGTGCTTTTGCCTATCCTTACTGATTGCGGTCTGTTGGTCAGGAGGAAGTAAGCAAAATGTCAATTGGGAGAGTACCTAACCCATTCATTAGTAAGCAAAATATAGCTCATACTGAATATTAAGTGGACTAAAGCATTCTGACAGTTGAATATGCTTTGAAAGCTGAAGCATAATGCAATTAATCAAATTTAAGAGTAGTTCAGTTATCCCTTTGACTCCACTCCACCATTCAATACAATCACCACTGATCTGTTTGTAATCTCAACTCCATATTCCCACCTATCTGCAGTAACCTCTCACTGCCTTGCTTATGTGTTTCCTTCTGAGTGTGGAGGAAGAGAGTTCCAAAAACTCACAACCTGCTGGGAGAAAATATAAATCACCTAATGGCCCCTAGTTCTAGATTTTTCACAGGAGGAAACATCCCCTCCATATCTACCTTGTCAAGACCCCTTAGGATTTTATGTTTCCTCTCACTCTTCTAAACACAAACAGATACAAACATAGTTAAAACTATGCTGAAAAGACAAACCACTCATTCCAGGTGTCAGTATAGTAAACTTCCTCTGAATTGCTTCAAACTGCATTTGTATCCTTTCTTAAATCAGACCAATATGGTGGTACTTCAGATGTTGCTTCACCAATGCCCTATATAGCTGAAGCATAACCTTTAAAATCAATTCCTCTACCAGCTCTAATAGCTTTCCTAATTACTCTTTTGTACCTCTCTTTTCCAAATCATACACACAGACATGCAGATTCCACTGTAATCACTCATTTGAATCATGAGCACTTTTATATTTCATGCCAAAATAGACCATTTCACATTTTTGTACATTACACTCCAGTTGCCAGATGTTTGCCCATTCACTTCACCCATCTATATTCCTCCGTGGATTACTTACTTCTTCTCAATGTACTTTCCTACATATCTTTGTCATCAGCAAATTTAGCAACCTGCTGTCTTCATCCAAGTTATATTAAAAGTTGTGAAAAGTTAAGGCCTGTGGTACACCAATTTCTTACATCTTGCCAACAAGAAGAAATTCTATTTTGCCTTCTGTCAGTACCTGTTTCGTCAGCCAATCTTCTTTCCACACCAATATTTGAACTCCTACACTGTGGGCTTTTATTTTCTGCAATTATTTGTCCCTTGACTCATCATGATGTGCGAAACCATTTATGCAGTTAAATCTCGTCACATAGCTGAAGATTTATTACAATGTATAACTTCCTTCATTGAGCTCCAAAGCAACTTTATCATTGTAGCTCTTTGTGTACACATCTATAGTTAATTAACAATATAAATTTCATATGCAATTTTAAAATTGATCAGTATTTATCAGAAACCAAGAATCTCTGAGCAGAACAGAAAGGATCTGGATTGACGCTGTGGATTGCAGGTAGCATGGATGCCATTTGCCGATAATGACTTTTACCTAATGAGGAGAGAAAATAATTGGCTGTTTATTCCCTTGGCGGCAACCATCATACTTGATGACAAGATCAAACTGAACTACAATGTGTTTCGTGGCAAAATAATACAGTGATAAAGAACAACTATCAGCAAAGCCATATTGTTGATAAGGGTGGGGTCAGGGAGGTTAGCATTTTCCATCACCTTCCTCACTAACCTCAGCACTGCTCATCCTCTATACCATCACCACCACCACTAGCCATCAAACAACTCCTAACGTTGCAGAAGATCTGCCTGTCCAAATTCCTTTATAGACAAAGCAGAACATCTGCCCACCAAACCATAATCAAAGTACAAGTAATCTCAATCTGACCTAATATCTGACAAATACTCTTGTGTGCAGAAACGGATGTCATTTGTGCATAAAAGTGATTTGATAGTGTGGAAGTGATGACTCACCAAATTTCACAAAGATAAGAGGTCATCTTGTTTTTAAACTAATCTAATGCAGATATCTGCATGATTATAAACACATCCTGGAGTCATTTTCCTTATGCACCCACTGTAAATCATGGCAGAGTTTTAAGAAGTAATTTTTGTAGATGGGAGTATTGTATTTTCTTTTTCAATGAACATACCAACAGGGAAGCATTTACATGGCAATGGGGATAAGGGTTGGGAAGGGAGAACTCTATTAAACACCTGAACAAATACAGTGGGTTAAATGTTCCTTCTGTGCCATTTTATGACTCCATCTACGTGTCCTTACCTTTACAATCCAATTCACAATGTCAGCTCAGACTCCCAGTAGTGTCTGCTTTAGTCACTTGACCGGTAGGCAGGGTAGTCAAAGCAAGACCCTCTGAGAGCCAAGAAAGCACGACCTCCTGATATATGGAGTCCTTTTGAACCCAGCCCATTGGAATTCAATGGAATTGTTTAGGATAGATGCAGCCACTGGAATCCAATTACAGCTATTATTATATCCCAGGTTAATATGTAGTCCTGCTAAGGCTTTGAGGCGCCAGGTTTTCAGTCTGAGTATTTTCCTCTCATATTCCATGGAGTCTTTTTCATCTAAAAGAGATGAACTACAATATTTTTCTTCAATTCTCAACTGATTTAGAATTTAGTTGAATTTAGTATTCAAAGAAATTAGAGAAATGTTGACATTTCTTGTATATTCATTTGCACCAACCAAAATCATATTCTATTGATGCACCAATCATAAGTGATAATAAGCAATCCTAAGGATTATGGCAAGCAAAGAACCTTCTTCACCAATATTGTTTATTTTATGATGTCTGTTCAAGGGAAAACCATGAAAGGAGAGTGTTCAACAAGTTTATTCAGGAAGGTTACTAACAAAACTGAATAAAATGGGAATATGAGCAAAAATCTGTTTAAATTTGGCTGAGGGAGATGTTGTGTAGACATTCGGTGTCGCGTTGGGGAACCAACTCAGTAAGCCTAGAAATGAGTTGTCAAACCAGATGCTACAATATAGGGCTATGTGCATGTTGAAAAGTGGAAGCATCAAGCTACAGACAGAGTTAAGTGATCCCATAATCAATAGACTTGATGAAATCTCTGCAGTCCTACTCCCATCCAGATGTGAATGATGGTGGACAATTAAGTATATTTAATGATCTGGGCTCCACTACCCTCAGGGGCAGAGAATTCCGAAGATTTACTATCCTCTGAGAGAAGAAATTTCCAAGCACCTCAGTTTTAAAAGACCAGCCCCTTATATTGTAGCTATTTCCCCTTGTTCATGACTCTCCCACTAGTGACAACATCTCAACGTATGCCGTGTCAAGCCTCCCGAGGACTTTACATGTTTGTATAAGGTTACCCCTCATTCCTCCAAACTCCAAGGAATACAGACCCAAACCGTCTAGGCTATCTTGATAGAACAACCCTCACATCCCAGGAATTAGACAGGTGAATCTCTTCTGGACTGCCTCCAATGCTATTATGTCCTTTTCAAGGTACAGGGAACAAAACTGTGTACAGTATTCCAGGTGTGGCCTCACTAACACCCTGTTCAACTGTAACAAAACCTCCCTATTCTTAAACTCCAACTGATTCTCAATAAAGGCCAACATTCTACTTGCCTTCTTAGCTACTGTTGGACCTGCCTGCTAACTTTTTGTGATTCGTGCACTAGAACGCTGAGATTCCTCCTGAACTTCACATATTTGCAGTCTCTCTCCATTTAGATAATAATCTACCTTCTGATACCTCACACTTCCCTGCTCAATTTTGCCAGGTTTTCACCCAATCATTGTATTCCGTTCATCTAATGCCGATCATCAAACTGATGGAAGGTTGCACTGACAGTTGTATCAAGCACCACATTCCAATAACAGGCTGTTCTACCAGCACTACTCCATTACAACCTTGGTCCAAATGTGGAATAAAAGGTGAATCCCAGAGGTAGGTTGAGGGTGACTGTCCTAGGGTGACATGGAAGCACCTGAATGACTGTGGCATCGATAAGGCTTCATGAAATTAAAGTCATTTGGAAACAAGGGGAAAACTCACCAATGTTGGAGCCATTCCAAGTCAAAAGAAAGATGGTTGTAATCACCTGAGGCCAATCAATCTCAGTTCTAGAACACAAATATGGAAGTTTCATAGAGCAGTATCACAGATTCAAAAAATCCAAATAAAATTTCAAATTGGTCTAAATAATTTGAATATTGCAAAGTACGTGCCCTCTGTGATTTTCTGATAGATGGAACATGGTTGATGAAGCTGCTGAAATTATTTGGTCCCAATTTACATCTGCTTAGATAATGAAACTGTTCCCCATCATATGCAGCAAGAGCTAGACAAAATTCAGACCTGGAATGCTACATGGCAAAGGACATCTGTTCCTCACAAAAGCCAACAAGAATGTGTCTAATTACTTATCCTTGACATTCAATAAAATAACCATCACCAAGTCCATCCTAGTATTTAGTGACCAATTCATCTTCTGACCCCAGAGCCTTTCCACCATCTACAATGTACAAATCAGGAATGTAATGGAATACTCTCCACTTGTCTGCATAAATGCAGCTTCAACAAGACTAAAGCAGGACAATACCATTCAGTATCAAGCAATACTCTCAACCACCCGGAATATTCACACCTTCCACCACGGTACACCATGGCTGCAATGCATATCATCTTGCTGTTTTATTTATCTTGTGGGATCTGGGTGAAGATGGCCAGGCCAATATTTGCTGTCCATCCCTCAGTGCCCTCAACAAGGCAGTGGTGAGGTGCCTTATTGAACTGCTGCGTTTCCCCTGCTGAAGAATGTTGTTTATTGTGTTCTGGGATTTAGATCCAGCAATGACCCATTCAGAAGACAGGATGGTATGCAACTTTGAAGGGAATATGCAGATGACAGTGTTCCATGAGGTTGCTACCTTAATCCTTCTTGGTGGTAGAGATCGTGGGTTAGAGAGAATCAGTCTGAATAACTAAAGCTGTGTACAGCGGAGTAGGGAATTAATGTTTATGGAGTGCCAAATAGGGTGCCATTCATGCAGGCTGCTTTGTTCCAGATGGTGTCCAGCTTCTTGAATTTGATTGGAGCAGCACTCATCCAGACAAGCAGAGAGTATTCCATCGTTCTCCTGACCTATGCTTTGTAGATGCTGGAAGGCTTTGCAATGTCTGGAGCTGAGTCATTCACCACAGGGATACCCAATCTCTGAACTGTTCTTGTTATCATAGTATTTATGTGGCGATTCTGGTTGAGAAACTGGACAATGGTGACAACCTGACTGTTGATGGTGAGGCTGTGGTGAAGGTAGTGGCAAGGACAGGTAGTTAAACTCTCTTGTTAGAGTTCGTAATTGCCTGGCACTTCTGTGGCATGAATATTACTTGCCACTAATCAGCCCATGCCTGAATGTTTGAATGTTGTCTAGGTCTTGCGGCATGCAGGCATGGACTGCTTGATTTGCTGAGAATCAGAATCAGGTTTATTATCACTGACATATGGCATGAAATTTGTTGTTTTGTGGCAGCAGTACAGTGCAATACATAAAGACATAAAAATGACTGTAAGTTACAAATATAAATAAATAGCGCAAAAGGGGAATAATGTAATGAACATTGTGCTACCATCAGTGAACATCCTCACTTCTGGCAGTATGATGGAAGGAAGGACGATAGCAACTAAAGATGATTGGACTTAGGACAGTGAACAGAGCCATAGTTCTGTGGATGGGAAGATTGACTTCTAGCAACTACAACCATCTTCCTTTGTATAAGGTATGACTCCAACCATTCCAATCACTCCAGCCACTCCAACCCACAAACTCACAGTGTTGCTCCCACACACACTCACCTGTCCATCTAGCTCTCTTCTCCCTTTGTTCGCCTTTCCCATCCCCTCCCCCTCCCGGTTCCATCTTCCCATCATTCCCCCCTCCCCCCCCCCCCATGTGGTTCCACCTTTAACCCACAAGCCTCTGCCCCACCCTTCCCTCGAACTGGCAATCTTCCCTTTCAGTCCTGATATAGGGTCTTGATCTGAAATGTTGAATACACCTTTTGCCTCCACAGATGCTGCTTGACCGGCTGAGTTCTTTCAGCGTTCTGTTTTTTGTTCCAGATTCCAGCATCTGCAGTCTCTTTTGTCTTTGACTTCTACCATTGGAGTGTTTTCCCCTTGATAACCATTCACTTCCAGAGCTCTTTGATACCGCACGCAGTCAAATGATGCCTTGATGTCAAGGGCAATCACACTCACCTCATAGATAGACTTCAGCTCTGGTCCATGTTTGGACATGCTATGGTGAGATCTGGATATCAGTAATCATATTATTGATGAGTAACTGCTGATTCATAGAGCTATCAACAGCATCTTCTACATTTTCACTGATGATTTAGAGTACACTAAATGGGCTGTTAAGTAGCCAGATTGGATTTGTCCTTTTTTTGCTATCTGGATATGTCTGAGTAATTTTCCATATTGTTGTGTAAACATCAGTATTTCTATGTACATTGATATCTCTTTTGCACAGTTTCTTGCAGTACTATTCTTCAAACTATACTAAAACATGAAAAATTAATCACATAAATTAATATTTTTATTTTAAATAAGTGCATTTATTATTGTAGCCAGTTTTTATAATGATTCACGTCAAGATGGTAACCCACCACGTAATTTCAATAATTAGAAAAAAAAACACAAACTTATTAGTTATGTTCCCTGTGTTTCATTATTTATACACAGGACATACCATTTTCTTGTAAACAATTAATTATTTTTCTGACTAGCTGATGATTGTCCAAGCCTCTGGAGAAATCTGTATGGCAATGTATGTTGCTGATGCTGCGGGCAATGTTCAGGAATCACTGACCAAAGACACTACAAAAACCACAAATGGAAAAAAAACTGTTGTCCATACAGATGAAGGTGAGTAATGTCTCCTGTTTTGGTTTAGTGAGATAGAGACTCTCTGTATTTTCTGAACTGGCACTTGCCGTAGCTCTGCTCAAAAACTTAGGATTGATTTCTGCAGTCAGCAGCAAAGCAATGGTGCTCTCTAGTGACCTCAAAGAAAGATGTCAATAAAAATCTAGAGATCTTCTTATTGTCAGCTGCTACCAGGTACCAGCTCTTTGAGCCTCATCTATCCAGTAACAGTGATGTTGTAATGCAAGCTCAGTACATTAATTTTCTCAGAGAGCAAATCAGTAAAAAAAAGACAAACTATAAACAACAAACTGTTTGAAATACTTCACTGAAAGGTAATTAAGGATTCAAAGAATCATGGGGTTATATAGCACAGAAACTGGCCCTTCTGCCTACCTTGTCCATGAGGTACCTATCTGTACTAAACTCATTTACTGCACTTGATCTTTAGCCTTCTAATCACTGGCCGATTCAAGTGCTCGTCCAGGTACTTTTTAAATGCTGTGAGAGTAACTGCCTCCCACCACCCACTCATACTGTGCATTCCAGATTCCAACCACCCTCTGGGTGAGAAAGTTCTTCCTCAAATCCCATTAAACCTTTTACCTCTTACCCTAGATCTATGCCCTCGAGTTTTAGAAACATCTACTATGGAGAAAAGTTTCTTACTATCTACCTTATCTGTGCCTGTCATAATTTTGTATACCACAGATAGGAGCCCCTCAACATCTTCCGCTCCAAGGAAAACAAACCCAGACTATCCAGTCTCTTCTCATTAGCAAAACACTCCATCCCAGGCAACATCCTGGTGAATCTCCTCTGTACCTTTTCCTCCCTTACTATGGAGACCAGACTGTACACAATATTGCAGCTGTGGCCTGAACCAGAATTGTTCCCCATAATCTCCCTACCACTGATGTTACACTCACAGGCTTGTAACTACCTGGCTTATCTCTGCTGCCCTTCTTGAACAAGGGTACCACATTTGTTGTCCTCTAGCTATCTGGAATCTGACCTGTGGCGGCAAAGATTTAACAATCTCTGTAAGGGCCCCAGCAATCTCCTCCCTTGCCTCCCTTAGCAGCATGGGATACATCTCATTAGGTCCTGGGGCTTTATCCATCTTTAAGCCTGTAAATACATCCAATACTCCCTCCTTTTTAATGATAATATGTTCTAGAATTTCACTGTCTTCCCCTCCCCCTCCCTGAATTCTCCAACTACAGCATCCTTCTGCTGAATGAATACAAATGAGAAGTATTAATTTAAGGCCTCACCTACCTCCCCTAGCCGTTTTAAATTGTTGCCATTTTAGATCCTAATGAACCCTGCTCTTTCCCCTGGTTACCCTCTTGCACTTAATATACTTATACAATACTTCATGATTTTCCATAATCTTGTCTGCCGGTGATATTTTGTGCCCCCACTTTGTCCTCCTAATTTCTTTGTTAAGTGCCCTCCCCACACTGTCTATACTGCTGAAGGACCTCTCCCATTTTCAGTTCTCTGTACCTGTCATTGCTTCTGTTTTTTATCCAGCCCTCAAGATTCCTTGACATCCAGGGGTCCTTGGACTTGCTGTCCATACCTTTCACCATTATTGGAACATGTTGGTCCTGAACTCTCATCATTTCATTTTCGAATGAGCCCTACTTGCAAGTAGCTGCTCCCAGTCTACTTTTGCCAGGTTCTATCTTATGATATTGAACTTGGCCTTAGCTCAATTCAGGACCTTAATTTCAGGACCATCCTTATCCCTTTCCATAACTATCTTGAAACTTATAGAATTCAAAATGATCTTCCACTGATACTTCAATCACTTGCTTAGCTGCATTCCCCAAGATTAGGACCAGAATTTCTCTTTCTCCAGTAGGATAATCAAAAGGCCCAAAAGCTCTCCGGGATGCACTTTAAAAATTCTACCCCCTCTATTCTTTCACACTAAAGTGGTCCCAGTTAATATAGTTGAAATGCCCTACTCTTGCATCTCTCTGTGATCTGTCTGCATATCTGCTCCTCTAACTCCTGCTGACTGTTAAGAGACCTGTAGTATAATCCAGCAGAGAGATTGCCCTCCTTTTCATTGCTAAGCACTACCCATATGGCCTCTTTTGATGTACTTCTTGGGTAGCCTCTCTCATCACTGCAGTAATGGATTTATTAATCAATATTGCAATGCCATCTCCTCTTTTACATTCCCCCTATCATGCTGAAATATTCTATTCCCTGGACTGTTGAGTTGCCTGTCCTGCCCTTCTTTCAACCATGTCTCTATAAGAGTAATAATATCAGATTCTCATGTTCTGATCAATGCTCTCAGTTCATCTGCCTTACTAGTCAGACTCCTTGCATTAAAATAGATGTAATTTAGCTTTGTATTACTCCCATATGCCTTATCATGCCCATGTATGCTCTGTCCACTAGACTGACATATTTTCATCTATATTTGACTGCATTTCCCCCAACTGTACATGTGTGTCCCAATTCCCCTGCCAAATAGTCAACCACAGTCCACTCCACCCCACAACATCACTGGCAAACTCCAATCATGAACCCATTCTGTTTCAGGTGCCATCTAGCTTGTCCTGGTCTACAGGTCCCATCTTCCTCAGTGATCCAGAATCTAAAGCTCTCCCTCTTAAACCATTTCTTTAGCTACACATTTATCTGATTCCAATATTTACTAGCATGTGGCAATATACACTGGAACCAGATACATGAGATGAAGGTAGAAGCTGAACTATCATAAATGCTTAAAAATATAGAATTTATTATTAAAAATACATTCTGAAATTGGGAACAACAGTCCACATATGAAAATCAGTTTTTTTGTAGCAGTAATAATTGCTTACTGGCCATAAAAACTCAGTTACATGGAAATTAGATACTAAAATAAAAGTGGTTTGTGTGACTTTGATAACTGTTGAATGGTAAGAATGGGGCAGGCATGGTAGTGTAGCGGTTAGCGTAACACTTTAGAGTGCCAGCGACCCGGGTTCAATTCTGGCCACTGTCTGTAAGGAGTTTGTATGTTCTCCCCGTGTCTGCATGGGTTTCCTCTGGGTGCTCCGGTTTCTTCCCACATTCCAAAAGACGTACAGGTTAGGATTTTGTGGGCATGCTATGTTGGCGCCGTAAGCGTGGTGACACTTGCGGGCTGCCCCCAGAACACTACGCAAAAGATGTATTTCACTGTGTGTTTCGATGTACATGTGACTAATAAAGACATCTTATCTTATCTTATCATTGGCAGTGCAGTAGGCTGTAGACAGGACTAACTTTACAGTGTAATTGATATAGTTCATGCATAATTGTTGACATAAACCTGATTCCCCATGGGATTCACTTTAATAAACACTGTAAGTTGATTTCCACTGATTACAATGAAAAGGCTGTACCTGCATCCTGAGGAAGAGTAGGTATTCACAGACAGCAGCTTCTGCTTTTCAATGATTAGCTTCACATGCACTTACCCCAAAAACTGTTGTCAATTTCATGGTGCGATGACAGTGAACACTGACTTTTTGCTATCATTAGAACTACAAAATTTGGCCTTATGTTGACAATAATACACAAACTACATCAAATGGGGAATTTAAATAAAGGGGAGAGTGATTGTAAAATCAGTTCTGCTTTGCAGCCTACTGCATTGGCAATGATCATTCTTGCCATTCAACAGTTATCAAGGTCATTCAAAACACTCTTACTTTCATATTTCCATAGCCATGCAAATCCTTTGTTTGGAGAGGAAGAATAATAATGCAATTTACATCAAATGCAAATAGCATGATTGTGGATTTCTCAAGGGACAGTAAAACTCCAATAATCTGCTATCTGACTATTTGGAAATCTCAATGGTTTGGCATCTGGTTCACTGGGTACCAATTCTTGTGCTCCTTTTCCCTCACCAGAGCCCCAGTTCCTGCGTTCCCAAACACTCACTGTGATGTGAGTTTTCCACATCCCTTGAAACTCGTGTGGCGCTGTTTCTCCTGGTCCCTTTAAAGTTACCAGTTCACTGGAAAGTGTATTATTCTATTGAATAACAGTTCATAAAAAATGATTTTTTTGCTGTATTATCCTGTGGAGCATTAACAGACTGACATCTCATTGTCCAGAAAATCTGCTGGTCCAGCACCAAAATCCTGAGTATACTGGATTAATGGAGTTTTACGGTACTTGTGAGATGGCTATTGCTAACAATGAGAAATACTGTTTCAATAAGCTCATTGTTACAAGTTTGGATCTACTACAAGATCTTTGAGTTTAATACTTTCAGTTGTTTCCTAAGAAGGCCACACATCCTTTCTGTTCCTGGCTTAATTCATTCTGTTCAGTACCTACTTCGGCTACAATGTATGTAAGGAAATGTGTCCCCTTATCCTATAAACTGGATATTGCAAACTGGTTCATGTTCTTCTGAAGACTTTCGATAGGTGGCAATGATGAACACTGTGACAAGAACTTGTTTTTTTTTCCTGCAGAATATATGTGACCGGAAAAAGAAGTATAATACTGATAATCTGCTATCTGAATAATTGGAAATTAGTCAGATAGCAGACTTAAGGGTGATTCTTCCTGGACTCCACTGAAACTGAATACATCCCTGATTCTCACACTCTCCTGAAACTCACCACGACTCTGATTCCTGCTCCCCTCAAACTCACTGAGAACCGCCCCCCTCCGAAGTCCCAGACTCCTAAACCAATGGAAATAATTTCTTACCATCTCCCTGTCAGTTCTCTTATCTAAAAAAACTTCAATCAATTCAGCTGTTAGCCTTTTAAATTTCAGTGAATACACACTTAGTTGGTGCACCACTGCTTGAAAACCAGGTTTCATTCTGGTAGATCTAAACTGCACTCTCTGTAAGGCCACTATATACTTCTAAAGATGTGGAACCCAGAGATGCCCACAGTACTCCATGTGTAGACTAGCCAAGGTTTTGTTTGACTATGTTATGGCTTTTACCAGTTTGTCTACCAGTTCTCTAGTTAGTTTCTCTGTACCTGGCCATATTTTGATGGTCTATGTACATGGATTTCCAAGGCTCTTTGCATCTCTGCTGCTTCTAGCTTTTGTTCTTTTGAGGTCCCAATGCTATAGGTAAATTATAGATGGCTCATTACTAAATTTAATACTAAAGCATAGAAAATAAGATCAGGAGTAGTCCCTTTGGCCCTTCACTCTTGCTCCACCATTCAAAATGATCATGGATGATCATTCACTTTACTATCAAGTTCCCGCTACCAATAATCAATCCAATCTCTCTTTATGCACCAGTCTTGCTATCCCAAGAATCAGTCAAGCAAATCTTCTTTCCTCAGGTAAGGAGACCAAAACTACATACAAGATTCCAGATGAGTCTCACCAAGGTGCTGTAGAGGGGCAGCAAACATTCTTCCTCCTGTAATAACCAGTTTCCTTAGTTATAAAATACTCCTGCAGCAAACTATCCTAAACACGATTTTACTTTTTACACATGAGCTACTCTTCTTATCCCAATCCATTAGGAAGTTAAAGTATGGGATTAAAACCAATCTGGTTTTACGACATGCTTATCTATTTCTTGTATTCTTCCACGTCACATGAGCTGTGAGGGGGCATACACACAGATCTATACAATTCTGATTAGTGTCCTTAATACTTGTCATTTTTCTTAATTGTACTCCTTTTTGTTCTTTCTTGCAGAATTTGTAAGCTAGAATATTTGGTACCCCATCCTGAAAATTTTGCAACCACTTGTTAGTAATGGCTACCATGTCATACTCTCCAAGTTGAATTTGGAGAATATTGAAGAAGATGCTAGAGGGATTGAGGGAGGAGTGGAGAAAGATAGGGTTAGGGCCAAAGAGACAAAGGGTGGATAGATCAAAGATGGTCAGAGACCTGAGGTGGCAAGATAATAGAGGACACTAAAGATGAGAGGAAGGGGAGAAGGTTGTGGATGCTAGTAGGATCAAGAGAGGAAAGAAAAGTGGAGGGCATATAAAATATTTGGGGTGGAAGGGGGCAGGAGGAGATTGTGAGCCATGAAAGTGGATTGGAGGTATGGGGTAGGTTTAATTGTTGGAGAGGTTAATAGTTTGGTAGGTAGGGTTGGGCAGGGGAAGGGGTGGCCCAGCTCTCCACAGTACAACATTGGTGCTGTAAAGGCATGCCTGCTCGTTCAATGTAGTAATCCTTGTCTCCTTTAGCTGCCAGGTTTCCCGGGACGAAGGAAGCATAGCTGACTGGGGTTATGCCTGGAATAGAGAAAAAGTCTGGTGCCCACAGCTTCCTCAAAATATTTAACTGAAGGTCCCATCATCCCTTCTCCTACCTCCAAAATTACCTGGTTAAAACCGGAAGTAGTTAGGGTTTGAAAAGAACTTGAAATGTTTGTCATTATTTCCATTTGTCCACATCCATTGATTTTTGTGGGTTTAATTTTACTGTTAGTTATTGACACTATTGTTGATCTGTAACATGAGCAGGTTTGAGAAAGCCACAGGTGGAAGAGTTTATTGCAACTGAAGAAACTCCTGATCCAATAACAATTCCTGGATCATATGAGCACACAACTCCAAACTCAACCACAAGCAAAGAACCAGTGGAGGGAATCAACGACTTGGAGAGAAATAAGCAGCCGTTACAAGTTTGTGCAATAGAAGCATCAGATTCAGCCATGTTCCAAAATCCAAATGACTGAAAGAAGTGATGTTTATTTAGAAAGGATATAGAAGGTATACTTGGAAATGTTGATAGCCAAGTTGCTCAAGAACTAGCTTGGCAAGACAATGGATGAACATATATTCAATATAACACATCAGTTTGAAATAATACATAATTTTAGTAAAAATAAAATGATACATTGATCAGAATGTGCTATAAAACAGCAATCTCTTAAAGGAAAGCAAAAAACTGCAGATGCTGGGAATCTGAAACAAAAATAGAAAATGCTGGGATACTCAACAGATCAGGCATCTGTGGAAAGAGAAAAAGAGTTTACATTTTAAGTCGACGACTTTTCATTTGTGAAAAAACAAGCATGTTTTAAGTTGCGGAGAAGGAGAGGGATAGAAATACCTAGGGGAACGTCTGTGAGAAGTGGAGAGCCAGTAGTAATGGTGCCATCCTCAAGAGAGTGATGAATGCCTTGTAATCAAAACTGATTAAATTACAGGAGTGTAAATAAGGGGAAAGAATATTGGTGGTAGTAGAGAGAAAAGCAAACAATGCTGGATCTGTGAGATGTAGAACACAGCAGTTGCAGGAAGTCTGAAATAAAAGAGAATGCTGGAAATATTAGCAGGCCAGGCTGCATTTAACTCTCATCAAATACTAGAGGTGGATAATCTTAATTAGAACTGGCCAGTTCTGACACAAACTGGAAAGGTTAATTATCTGAAAATGTTGAATTCAGCATTCAGACCTTAAGGCCGCAGTGTGTCAAGATGGAAGATGAGATACCATTCATTGAGTTTATATTGGGTCAGTGCAGGAGGCCAAAGACAAAGAAGTCAAAGTGGGAGTGGGATGGAGAATTAAAATGACAGGCAACAGGAAGCTCAGAATCATCCTTGCAAACTGAATGGAAATGTTCTGCCGTGGTCACAATCCATACTTGATTTATCCAATGTAGAGGAGCACATAGTAAGCATCAAATTGCTTCTTTACCTGGAAATACTGGGTCCCTAGATGGTGGGAAGAATGGAGGTAAATGGGAAGTTGTTGCGTCTCCCATGGAAGTGCCATGAGAAGCTCAGTGGTTGGTGGTTGAGGGCTGGACAAGGAGTCATGGAAACAACAGTCCTTTTGGAAAAGTGAACAGGAAATGGAAGGCATCTCAGGTGATGGAATCTCATTGAAGGTGGTGGAAATTATGGAGGATAATTCATCAAATGGTGAGTAGGAGAGGGCAGGGGGAACCCTATTCTTTCTCTGGCTTCAAGGAGAGATGAGAGCAGAAGTGCAGGAAATAGAACTAACACAGTCAAAAGCCCTGTCAACCATGGTAGAGGGAAGCAATAGTTAAGATAAAAAGAAGTCATCTCAGAAGTACTGGTATCGAAAATCTCAATATTAGAACAGATGAAGAAACTGGGAGAAATGAATGGAATCCTTACAAGAAGCAATTTGGAGGGAGTTATCACCAAGACAACTGTGGGAATCTGTGAGTTAGTAATATAAATAGATGGTAAATCATATGCTTTCTTGACTTCTCTCTTTCCATTTCACACAACAGGTAATTGGAACCTCAGGGTAATCCTTGCTGACTGAATGGAATAGTTGTGTAAAGCTATCATCTAATTTCCATTCAGCTGGCAAGGGTGATCCTGAATTTTCAGCTGTCTGCCACTTTAACTCTCCATCCCATTCCCACTCTGACCTCTAATGAATCCCAATGGAAGATCAAAACATCACATCTTCTCTCCTGGGACACTGCAGCCCCCAGGACTCAACAATTTCAGGTAACCAGCCTTACCCGTTTGTGTCAGAACCAGTAACTCAGGTTTTTCTCAGTCTACAGATGTACCTGATAAAAACATACAAAAACAAAGCAGTTGGCCTTTTGGAGCTGTGAAACTGCTCTGCCATTCGCCAAGGTCTTCTATCTCATTGATCTTCAAGATCTCATTGATCTCTCAAGATCTTCTATCTCTGATTTTTCTATCTCATTGTCAATTTCCTGCGATATCCACATTTAAATGATCCCCCTATTCCTCAGAAATTGATCAACCTCTGCTTTGAGTGAATTAAATGACTGCAGTTGTACAGGGTAGAGAATTCTGAAGATTTACCTCCCTCTACAGGAAGAAATCTCTCCTTATCACAGTCCTAAATGGCCTACCCATTATCCTGAGATTAGATCCAGCCTGTTGAGCCCGAAAAGAATTTTGTAAATTTCAGTGAGATCTCCTCTCATTCTTCTAAATGCTGGAGTATGCAGATCTAGTCACTGTGCTCCCTCTAAAGTATATCCTTTTTTTAGGCAAGGAGACCTCTTGAGGCCTCTTGACCTCCTCTTCCCTACATATAATCCCATCTAGTTTTATGTTGTCTCCATACTTGGAAGTCAGTTAGTTACCTCCCCCATCCACGCACCCCACCCCCTCCACCTCCAGCCAAATTGTGATTGGAGTTTATGAATAGCTGGGCCTAAGCACTGATCCCTGCTCACACCCTGCCAACCTGAGAATGATCCATTTAATCCCACGCTTTGCTTTCTGAATGATAAATACTTCTCAGTCCATGTCAGTATACTACCCCCAAGGCTGTGTGCTTTAACTATGTTTCTATGCTCCCGTGTTGGACCTTATCCAAATCCTTCTGAAAATCCACATTCACTCATTCCTCCTCATCCATTCACCAAGCCAAGAATCTTCAGTAGGTCAGTCAATCATGATTTTCCTTTCATATATCCATGGCGACTCTGCTCAGTCCTATTATTCCTTTCAAGGTGTTCTGTTATTCCATCCTTCAATTTCAATTCTACCATTTTCCCCTACCAGTGACATTACGCTAACAGGTCAATAGTTCCTTATTTTCCTGCTTCCTCTTTCCTTAAGTAGTGGGGTCCCATTTGCTACTCTCCAATCCACAGGAACAATTCTAGAATCAACATGATTTTGAAAGATAATAACCAGAGTATTCACTACCCCTACAGTCACCTGTTTTAAAACTCTGATCTTCTGGGTGTTTCTAGCATTCCCTTTTGTTTCGGATTTCCAGTAAGGTTGAGTTCTGCATCTCGCGGTTCCAGCATCTTGTTCCCTTTCTTCTGTACTCATCCATCTCCCCTTCCTTACAATCCTGCAAACAAATCAGCTATAATTAACAAACATTGATCATCCCCCCTCTTTGGTTACATTAACAACAATTCTGTCACCTGGACAATTTTGGCTTCTATTCCTTTTGACCTCTCTGCTCTCTGCAACTTAAAACATGTTCATTTTCTCAGTTTTCCAGTTCTGATGAAAGATTATTAAACTGAAATTTCAACCCTGTTTCTTTCCCCGTGGACACCGCCTAACCTGTTGAGTATCTCAACTACTTTTTGTAACGTATTAAGGAGGTCAGATGGGTAATAAACTAGTAAAAAAAATTAAGCATTTTATCATGTCACCTGAATCCTCTGAGGTACTGCTTCTTGAAATAGACTGCAATCTGCGTGTTATCTATTATAATGTATGTGAAGTCTGAAGTGGTGATTTTAGGTCAAATCCTGTGAGATTTAATAGAAAACCAGAGCATTTTCATTTTCACTATGTCTTCGATCTGCACTACTTTCTTGAAAAACTCTGATTGTAAAGAGATTGCCTCACAAAATTTGTCACCCCCACCCTTCTTTTGTGGTTACTCCCTCGAAGACACTGATTACCGTGAGTTGTGATTTAGAGTTATTGCATCAATACAATCTGCATGTTAAAGAGTATTGTATAAGGATAATTTTACAAAAATTATTTCTCTAAGTAAGCCTTACCCACAGGCAATATACAGCATGCAAAGTTTAATCAATGAATTTCTTATGTATTCTCAGCCAGTAAGGTTCCCCTGTGACAATGCAATGCTGCAAAATTGCCACTTATTATTACATGATTTATTATGTTGTTCGTTCAACTACTACAGGTTGAGGAAATAACCACCAGACAAAAATGGTACATCAACAAGTTAAAATAACATATGAAAAAATCTGATTGGAATATGCATAAAGCTGGAATTTCTGAGGAGTCTTTGTAACTTTGATGGAAGATCAGTAGAAACTTCAGAGAAAACACATCTTACCCATAGGAATTCCCTTAGCTTTCCATTAGAGTTTTAACAAGTTGTCAGGATAACCTTGTAGAATTTTGCCCCAACCCTCACCCCTCCTTTGAAAGCTGTTTGAGATTGGCCTGAAGAATATTGAAAAATATGGCAGGTAGGAAGTGTTCACAAATTAACATGAGGAAATATGCTGGTTGCTATACTGGGCAAAGATGGACTTTTGTAAATACAAATACAGGTCCCAACTCATGTGAGGTGCTACCTGCATGATTAATTTGCTGGAAGCAACGAGCACAATTTCAAGCTGTACCCAGAAAACAAAACTGGAATTGGCAGCAACACAAAAAAATTGCACAACTTACTCAACATGCTATGCATTAAAGAATCCAATTACTGTCAACACACTGCTGCCCTAATCCCTTTTCACTGCTGTTGTCATCTGATCCTGACTCCCAGCCTCATCTCTGCACCCTCCTAACCTGCATTATTGCTGGCTTCCTGAATCCTCTGAAGACATAGCCCCCTTACCCAATGTATTTTAGGTTCAATTTTTTTAACACCTGATCCCCAATTCAGCCAGTGGACCCACCCACTTGAGGGATGGAATCTGCATTTTTCCTATGCACAACTTGTTTCATGACTCTTCAGCAAACATAGCTCGACCATACCAAGCACCACCAGGCCCACTGTCTTTCCAAATTACTCACTATTTAAGGATGCTGTTAGGATGTTAAGGTACCCCTTGGCTTCTTTACTTCATTATTAACTGACTCATTAAATTCTTCTTCCATGCTCTTTAATGTCAATGGCAGTCGTGTACTTCCTTATCATCAAAATATTAGACCTTCCATTTAGTTGCCCCTACTGCGACCATGCCTTTGGCTTGCCCATAAATCTAAGGCTCTACCAAAGACCCCTTCTGTTCTAGCTTGTGTACACCCTATCCATTTTATTCAGCATTTGCTCTGCTAACTTTCCTTACTAGGCCTCTTGTTGGATGGTACTGTAAATGGTTCTTCCACCTCAGACACTGTCTTCTTCCATTTTAAATCAAATCTCTCAAAAATAACCATCCCTTGATTTTTCTGAACTTACAAATTGTTGCCCCATCATGAAACTCTTACCTCTCCAAGATCCACAGGCATGCTGTCATTTTCCAAATCTATGTTCATCTTTCATGAAACCATGTTCCAAACTCAGGGTCAGCAAAGGCCTTAAAGAAATCACAATTGATGTCCTCTATGACCTCAGCAGATTTACCTTCCAATTGCAACCCCCCCCCCCATTCACAACCATCAGCCACTTAAGTCTTTATAATATCACCAATGCCTTAACTCATCCATCACTGAATCCATCATCAATGATCAAAGCTTACTATTTTCCAGTGGTTTCCCATCTTGCATTTTCCATAAACATAAACAGAAGCAAAATTCTCCTGCCAAATCTATTTTTTTCATTCTGTGACCTAGAGTGGCTCCCGGGCTACCATCGTTTTGCTTTTAAAATTTTTATTCATGTTCACGATCCCTCTGTGGCCTTTTCTCCTCCATATCTCTGTTCAATTTTCCATCATTACAAACCTCCAAAAACTTCTTGTTGCTCCAACACTTCCCTCTCCTGCATCCCCTGCTTCTTTTGAGCCCACCATTGGCAGTTGTGCTTCAGCTACTGAGGCTCAAAGATCTGGAAAAAACCTGGAATTTCATTCCTAAATCACCCTCCATCACCCCCAACTTCTTTATTTTCCTTTATGGTAATCCTTAAAATATAATCCATTGACCAAGTTTTAGGTTATTTATCCCAATATCTCCTTTTGGTTTGGTGTCAATTTTTGCCTTATCATTCTTTTGTTGATTCTTTGGCATCTTTTCCCATCTTTAAAGGCATTATATAAATTCAAGTTGTTTTAATTATGGCTGTTTTCCCTTCCAGACCTGATTATCCCAATTCTATCTTCCATCATCCATCCAAAACCCTCTTGCCCATATTCTAATTCACATGAAGACCCATTCACCCATCACCCACTTGCTTGATAACTTACTTTGGCTCTTATTACAGAAACACTTCAAATTTAAAATTCTCATCCTAAAATTCAAATCCTATTACATCACTTTTGATAACCTGTTCAGGCACGGTAGTGTAGCGGTTAGCGTAATGCTATTACAGTGCCAGAGACCCAGGTTCAATTCCGGCCGCTGTCTGTAAGGAGCTTGTACGTTCTTCCCATGTGTGTGTGGGTTTCCTCCGGGTGCTCCGGTTTCCTCCCACATTCCAAAGATGTACAGGTTAGGAAGTTGTGGACATGCTATGTTGGCACCGGAAGTGTTACGAAACTTGCGGGCTGCCCCCAGAAAACTCAACACAAAAGATGCATTTCACTGTGTGCTTCGATGTACATGTGACTAATACAGATATCTTATCTTATCTTAAACATTTCCTTACTTAAACCAAAATCAATTTTTGTGTGATAATGCTCCTGTGATACTCTTGTGAAGCTATGCTGCATTAAAAGGAATATACAGAAGCTGACTTCTTTTTCTCTTGCTATAAGTAAGTAATTAGTTCCTAAATATTTTACGTTTAGTGGAGATAGACAAATTAGGAAATGAGAGGCAGGATGGGATGGTGGGTGCTAACTGTGATAAAGCTAGAATAAGACAAAGCATTGTAGCTGAAAAAATATTAAGTGATAGCATCAATTTGGGTTAAACTAAGAAACAAAAGGAGGTTGTGGGCTGAATTTTAGAAATCCCCAAATTTTGCTTATTCTTCCGTGCAGGATAATAATCATGAAACTAGAGGTGCATATAACAGCAATTAGGGAGTACTTTAATCTTCATGCAGATGGAACATAAATTTGCAGTAACAGAAAAATTCATGGAACATATTCAAGATACTTTCTAGATTGGAAAGTCAATTAACCCTTTATATCTAACATGTGCAATGAGATAGTGTTAATTAATAATCTTGTATTAAAGGAACCTCTTGGAAAAAGTGATCATAGAATGAAATAATTGTGTGTTGCAATTGAGAGGGATTTAGTTTCAGTCTAAAAAAATTTGAACAAAGGTATGAGGGTCAAGTTATCAGTTGGCATCCGGAAAGTGGTCAGGGAGCACGGGAACGGGAGGCCCATTGAGCAGGAAGGGAGCAGGAGAACCACAGCCTTGGTGAGGAGAAGGGAATGCAGGAACCGGGGATCTGGCAAATAAGCAGAGGACGCCCAAACTAGGGACACAGTGAGTGGAAATTGCAACATCACCTGGTGAGCCAGATGCTGAACCATTGGGATTCCTGAATGGTCAGAGAGCAGATTATCGGAATTTCACATTAGGCAGATTAAGGTGAAGGAGCAA
The DNA here is from genome assembly GCF_009764475.1 of Pristis pectinata. NCBI lineage: Eukaryota > Metazoa > Chordata > Chondrichthyes > Rhinopristiformes > Pristidae > Pristis > Pristis pectinata. The sequence continues at coordinate 63,712,164 of NC_067413.1, forward strand.
GAATGTGGTAGATGGAATATAGTGAACAAATGCAAGGCCATCCAGTTTAGTAGCAAAGGTATAAAAGGAGAATATTTTTACATGGTCGAAGATGGGAGGATATTTGTAAGGTGGAGATAGATTCTCGATATGCGAGGGGGCTGAAAGGTTACTGCAGGTTAATGGGAGTGTGGAATTGAAGTTACAATCAGATCGGCTATGATCTTGTTAAGTGGCAAAGCAGGCTTGAGGGGGTGAGTCTCCTTTTTGTGCTCCTCATTGGTACATATATATAAATTACAGAAAGCTAACGTACAGGCAGTGCAAGCAATTAAGAATGCTGTTCTACAAATGGAAAGGGAGTAAGAAAGGCCATGTGCAAATATATGTCTTTGGTGAGTCCACATGGGACCAACATGTCTCCATACCCACAGAATTATATTTTTTGTAAGGAATGAGTGCACTATATTGCAGATGAGTGAAATCCAGCTGAATCTAAGTGTTCTTGTGCACGAATCATAAAAAGTTAGCCAACAGGGTGCAGCAAGTGGTTTGGAAGGCAGACGGCATATTGGTATTTGTTGCAAGTGCGCTGGAGTTTGGATAAAGAAAAGTATTATTAAAATACAACTGAGGCCACACCACAGTTTTGGTCCCCTTATTTAATGAAGAATGTACTGACATCAGAGGCAGCCCAAAAGAGATTCATTAGATGAATTACTGGGATGACAGTGTTGTCCTATCATGAGCAGCTAAAGAAATTAGATCTGTATTCTTTGGAGTTTAGAAGAATGAAGTGTGATCTTCATAGAGTCAAAGAGTTAAGCAGCATGGAAAAAGGCTCTTCGTCCCATCAAGTGTCCATTTACACTCCTCCCCCAGATTCTACCACTCACACTAGTGATAATTTGCAGCTTTGGGATATGGGAGCAAACCGGAGCAGCTGGAAGAAACCTATGTGATCTCAGGGAGAATGTGCAAACTGCACACGGACAGCATCAGAGGTCAGGATTGAGCCCGTGTTGCTGGAGCTGCGACGCAGCAGCTCTACTGGATGTGCCACTGTGTCTCCCTACTTTTTATCTTTTTATACTGAAATGTATTAGATACTTAGAGGCTATGACAGGGTAGATGTTGAGCTGTTTCCGCTAGAGAGAGAATCTTGAATGAAGGGGCATATTTACAATTTGGTCACTGAAAACCGAGGTACATAGGAACTTCTCCAAAAGGCCAAAGGGTAGTGGAAGTTTGATCATTGGGAGTAGTTAAAGAGAAAGTAGATAAACTTTTGAAAGAAGGATCAGGGAATGGAGGGCAATGGGGAATTAACACAGAGGAGCTGAGGCCTTGGGAAAATCAGCCATGGGACTGAATGGTCTACTCCTGATTCTGCTTTCTTATGATCTGTATGGATTCCTAAAATGGAGGAATTATCCCACAAGAAGAGATTAAAGATTATGGAGAATGGTGTAAACAGAGTGGGGCATGCTGATGTGCCAGGACATTTTGAGATTAAGGAGGAGATGGTGCTGGGTCTTCTGAAGAGCATTAAGATGGATAAGTCCCCAGGGCCTGATGCCATATATCCGAGAATATTGAAAGAAGCAAGTGAAGAGATTGCTGGGGATTTGACAAGGATCTTTGTGTCCTCACTAGCAACAGACAAGATCCTGGAGGACTGGAGAGTAGCAAATCTTGTGCCTTTGTTCAAGAAGGGAAATAGGGATAATCCAGGTAATTATAGGCCAGTGAGCCTCATGTCAGTGGTAGGGAAGCTATTGGGGAGGATACTAAGGGAGAGAATTTATGTGCATTTGGAAAGCATGGCCTGCTAGGGACAGTCAGCATGGCTTTGTGCAGGGCAGGTCATATCTAACAAACTTGATTGAGTTTTTTCAGGAGGTGACAAAGGTGAAGGTAAGGCAGTGGATGTTATCTACATGGACTTTAGTAAAGCATTTGATAAGGTCCCTCATGGTAGGTTGATTCATAAGATAAAGGTGCAGGGGATCCAGGGTGAATTGCAAGTTTGGATTCAGAACTGGCTTGCCTAAAGAAGACAGAGTAGGGGTGGAAGGTTGTGATCCTGGCTGGAGGTCCCTGACCAGGGGTGTTCTGCAAGGATCGGTGCTGGGACCTCTGTTGTTTGTGATATATATTGATGATTTGGATGAAAATGGAAACGGGTGGATTAACAAGTTTAAGATGCTTTTAGATAGACAAATGAATATGAAGGGAATGGAGGGATATGGATGATACACAGGAAGAGGACATTCATTGTAAATTGGCGTCAAGATCGGCACAACATGATTGGCCTATCCAATGCCGTACTCTTCTATGTTCTAATGAGATTTTAATGAAACCTTGACGTATATAAACATTCTCAAAGTGCCTGATAGAGCTGATGGTTCCAAAATGTTTCCCCTGCCTGTTTGTCTGGAATGAGTAGCCCTAGTCTTATCATAAGGGGTCATACATTTTGGATTACAGGAAGGACAAATATCTTTACTCAGGACATCCATGCTATTCAAGGATGTTATGCATGTGTAGGTTTTAGGTATATGGTATAAGGTGTGACTAATGGATTTTCAGATACTAAGGGAAATAAAGAAACACGGATAGCAGGAAGTGAAGTTGAGAAAGAAGCCATAATAATTTTATATGGGTGTACTGGTTGAAGTCTGAATGGCAAATCCCACTCCCATTTCTTATTTAGTTTTATTTATTAATGGGGTGTATGTATAACTACCTCGTCCAACATGTTGTCCATCCCCAGTGGTCCTTTCAAAGTTGGTGTGGACTGCTAAGGGCAGTTCTGCACAACTGAATGGCTTCATAAGGCAACCGTGGTGCCAGGGTCACCAATCGACCCAACCAGGTAAGGACAGATTTTCTCACCTAAAGAACATCAGTGAACCAGACAGGCTTTTCAACAATCTGGCATTGTTCTATTCACCACTATTCTATTATGCCAGATTTGCTAAATTAGTTAACCGATGAACAACATTCCTGCCGGGTAAGGGTTTAAATTTAATCAATGGATCATTTGTTCAGGTCTATGAGTTACAACCTTAATCACAGTGAGGTGTAAAGAAACACAATAGCAGTCCTTTAACAAACTGATTAGTGCACCTGATGAGACAGCATGTCACTAAAGAGAAACCTCAATTATATCTCAAGGTGCATATCGCTGGCATTCTGCCTCTGAACTGTCAGAACACATTGCACAGATAAACCACATTGTTCAAGCGAGAAATGAATTGCATAGAAGCAAAAATATATCACCTTCACAACTTTAAACCAATCGTTGCAAAACAATAAAAATTGCCAAACTTTGAAGTATACTCTATAATAGACTGTGAGGAACATTGAACATTCATATTGAGCGACACCACAAATGGAAGAAGCTGTAACATCAGGCAGCACCGACCTGGTTGTAAAAGGAACATCAGGTATGAACGTCGGCTGGTCACACTGGATCCGTCTGTTTTGATCTGCGGAGCGTTGTCCAGCCCTGGTCCCGTTAACAGCACAAGGAAGAGATGCTGACAGTGGACCGCTTTAAGAGACAACCTACTGTGTACTTTGTCCGACACGCTGGTGCCGGAAGACCTCAGTGGCACAGTGATCTTTAAATGCGGTGTCGATGCAGAAGCGGGAATAGTGGACATGCCCGGAATATGTTGACATGGTCACCAGCCCGGGCTTGTGGGGCCGTCTCCCGAAACCAAAGCACAGCGGCCCCCCGAGGCGGCCGGCGCCAGAGCACTGCGCGTGCCGACCGCGCGTGCCCGGGGGGGGGGGCGCGCACTGAGCGCGCGTGCCCGGGGGCGCGACCAGAGTGGCAGCGGCGGTGGCCGCCGGCCCGGGGGGGTCACGTGAGCCGGGCGTTCGCAGGCTGAAATTGCAACCAGAAGAGGAAGCGCCGCGCTCGGCTGCGAATGGGTTGTTTTCGCCTCTCTGTTCCTGTGGCTTGGTGCTGCGAATAAACCACTTTCCATCAACGCTGATAACCTGCACTTGTGACGCCGGCGCTGCAGCAGAGGTGAGGGTCCTGGGACCTCCTGCTGGCTGGTCAAGGTTTAGTTATTCCTGCTAACGGTTCCCGTCTCCTTCTGTTGGGGTGTGTTGCCAGTCCCACTCAGTACTTTGTGTGTCTGGTTTGTTCGTTGCAGCGTTTAAATCATTTTATGTTTTCCTGCTGGTTGGGATAGAGGGTTATGGTTTGTGTTAACGAGTTGGTTGCTTTCTCCAACCTCGCTTTTCTGCCGGGTGCCACCTCATCCACCCAGAACCTCCCCTCGAGTAGGATCAATACACAGGACTCTCTCTGTAATACTACACACTTAATGCTGTGTCCTTGAATGATGCTGCTGAGTACTTCTGCCGGTCGGTGTTTATTTCTGTTTATGAAAATGGCACCTCGTCAGACTCTGGCATTTGGTGTTAAATTAGTACTTGTATCTTCACTGGTCCGTTTGGACTGGCACCCTACCGTAGTAATTCTGTTTAAATGCGGCTAAAGCCTCGGGTGCCACATGTCTCGATCATTTTGAGAACGCAACATTTACATCGATTCCTGATTCGCGGCCTGAACGAAACTATTCAACGAGCGTGAATTGTATTCTTGTTAATTTTACGGATCTGCGAGGTCATTAACAACTTGACCCGATTCATTACTGCATAAGCAGTTGATGGCATTTCTCAAGGATTTATATAAAAAAAATCTCTGAAGCTGATTACTTCCTAACCTCTTATTTAACTGCTAGTGGTGGTGCTTTCGACTGAGGCCACGGTGGGGGATGCAATTGGTCTTGGTGTGTTTCCTGTGTTGGTGCTGGCTATGAGGTGGAAGCGACAGGGGATTCTGATTGTGAATTGCTATTCGGTAATCCCAGGGGGAACTGATCGAGGAAAGATGACGTTACGAACACTCCTTAACCTAAAACAATTATCAGTAGTAGAGACTTGCAGTTAAGCAAGTTATTGAAGATAAGTATGTCTCCTAGTCCTAAGGAAAAGAGCAATAAAATATAGGTATAATCTAAACTTTTAATATTGTATGGCGTAAAGCCTCTTAGAACGGTTGGTAGACAAAAATAAATGTTCTTATGAGATACGACTGAAATTGTGATAGCCTCTTGTCACTTTCTAAATTTTAGGTGCTATTCTTTCTTGCCTGTCAAATTGACTTGTATATTTTGCATCGAATGAGTCAATATTTGGATTTGCTTGACGATGTGTGCTATAACTAGGAAATGAACCTTAAGCAAATCATTGTATCCTTGATTTTTAAAAATCGTACGTTAGCGGCCATGTTTTTGCAACTCTGTGACCACTTTGATCATTTTGCACTAAAATTGACTTTTTTTTTGTTCTAATTGTTGTTATAAAAATTGTGTATAATGTATGTTTTTGTGAACGCTACTTATATGATGTGCCTGTGATGCTGCAAGTCAGTTTTTCATTGTACTTGTGCATAGGACAATAAACTTCGAGCATTGTAACATGTCTAATTAGGAATCTAAACCAGTGGGTCATGATTTAAGTTAGAAAAGGAAGACAAGTGAGCTAGAAAGATGGCTCTTAAGTTGTTCAAAAATGCACACGCAGTTGATTTAAAGGTGCAGTTAATGAATGTATCCTGACTTTTCAGTAAAGGAACAAGTGAGTTATGTTCTAATCTGTAGAAGTTTTCATGTTGGGATAAACTTACTTCAATGGATGAAATAACTACATACACCATGTGAATTTCTGTGAGCAAATCAAATAAAAATTGAGGAAAGAATCACTATGCTATGAATCTCCAAGAACTTTTCAATTTCAATACTTGGCATTATTGTTCACACATGGAATCTTGCCTTTGGCCTTCAGCTTGCTTATTTTCAAGAGCCTGTTAGATTTGCATATTGTATGATAACTTTAGGATTAGAACACAATCACACTAATTTCACACATTTGGCTCCAATATACAGGCTGGGTAGTTTGCATGTCCAACATCAGACTGGAACTGGACACGCTCTGTTCTGCACTCTGCCATGGGAAGAGATTAGCAGATGGACAAAGGAAAAGATTCAAGTATTCAAAGTCTCCTTGGGTGGGTGGAAAGCAGCATCCCCACTATCTCGTGGGAAGCTCTGGCGCATGAACATTAAAAGTACAAAAAGAGTATTTAAGATGGCATTCACAGATTCAAGGTGATGTGTTGGGATCACACAGGATCCTAGCAGAAGAATCACATTGCTCTACAAATTACCCATCCTGTTATACCCCATTTGTGGTTTTGAGTCCCACATTAGCCTTATCAATTGGATTTCCACAGAAGTGAAGTAGAAACAAGTCATCTTCAATCCTGAGCTATTGCCTAAGAAGTATGAAGATGGCAAATTTAATGGCCAGTGGTGTTAGAGCTTAACTAATATCCCAGGTTTTAAATGGTTTTAGAAAGTGCCCAATTAAATACACAATTAAGGCAATGCTGATCAATTGTTCTGCCTCCCCTGCCTGTATATGATGAATGCTTATTGGAGGTTTTAAATTGAAATTGTATTTCTTGCCCTTTTAAATTTTTTTTACTCAATCCAATCTTCCATTTTTTCCATCAGAATTTCAGTACAGGGTTTTGCATCGAATTTGCTGTTCTCCATTGTTTGTTTTTTGTTCCAGCCTTTAAGTATAAGAGGTCATCTACTGGCTGCTTGTTACCAAGACTGTGGTGACCTTTGTCCTTTAGTACTTTTATCAGTTTGCACTTTTAGCATGTCATTGTATTTGAGCTGAAGGGTGCAATGGAATTCTGTAACTGTAGTGAGACTGGGTCCAATAATTTAGATTGTTTTATGAATCTAGGAAATGCAATTTGGACTTATTTTAATACACTATCTGCTTTTCTTTATATATTTTGGGTATGAGATTGAGTTCTGGTGGCCACAAGGAGGAAGGATGATTGATGTCAGGGAGCAGAGTTTGCATCACAGTTGTACTGTTTATCTTTCCCACTTTCATTGCCATTTTCATGAATGGTTTTCGTAAGTTTCACAGCACAGAAATGGGTCACTATTTTTAAATAAAATTCCAGGCATTGATGTTACCTCTTCTTAGTAATGTTTTTCACATTGTGTATATTTAATAAGTTTCAGAAGTGAATAAAGATTATAAATCTGTTTGATTGTCTTGCAGATAGCAGAATATTAACCTTACAGTCTTGTTGAGGAGATTTAAATGCCTAAAGTAAGGCTATGCAAATATTTTTAGTCTAAAATCAAAGTTGGGTGCAAGTTTTGTACTGACTATAGCTGATCCACCTTCTATCAAGTCAGCTAGCCACTGTGTAAATTGCAGAACAGCCATATCGATTAACTTCAACAATGAAAGCATTACAGGTTATTGCTTAATGTGATATGAGTTATTGAAATCTGTGATTGCATTTTGTACTGTAACTAAGTAATTTGTTTAAGCTATTTTATGGGAGTCCTCCTGTGAGGGGGAATACTACATTGTGTTTTGACACGGCATAAAATATATTGGATATATTTGCACTTGGCTGTTGATATAATATTTAGACAATATGGATGATCTGACCTTTTTTAAAAAGAACATGGGGAATGGAGTGTTGTAGTATAGTGGCATGGGGAGTGGGCATATTGGAGAGAGTGGATAGGCAAATGGGTTCTGCCCTGAGATATGAGCTGCATAGTTAGTAGAGCCACTGCTTCGCGGCAGTAGAGACCCAGGTTCAATCCTGACCTCGGGTACTGTCTTAATGGAGTTTGCACATTCTCCCTGTGATCGCATGAGTTTCTTCTGGGAGCTTGGGTTCCCTGCCTCCTCCCATCTCCCAAAGACATATGGGTTGGTAGGTTAATTGGCCTCTGTAAATTGCCTCTAGTGTGTTGGTGATTGGTTGAATCTGGGGAAATTGATTAAAAATGTGGGGGAAAACAAATGGGATTAATGTAGGATCAATGTTAGTGATTGGTTGATGGTCCGAGCAGGCTGAAGGGCGTGTTTTTGTGCTTTATGATTTTGTGTAATAAAATTATGGATGAACTTTTAAATTTATTTTCTTTCCTTTGCCCTTCAAATTGGCGTTGTTTTTACGAGAATTTGCTACCAAAAGTTAGTTTTTATGTGGTTTAAGAAAACTTCACTTATTGCTGTGTCTATTTCTTGTCATTCTCCCTTTTAAATACAGTGGCAATTAAAAAGATTTTTACAGCTTTGTTACAGAACTACATGAGTCCACTGACTTTCATTACTAAATGTGCATATGTACATTTCATGCTTTTTGTCTGTAAATGGGGTCAGCATAGAAGAGTTGAAGGAATAGGTGCAGTCAAGTATTTTGAGAGGGTTAGTTTTGGAGTTTAACACCAGAACTTAAATCTGAGAAGCTGTGCTGGTATCAGGTCAAGGGGTTGAAACTTTCCAATAAATTGAAGTTTCCCTTAAAGGCATGCTGTTGGATTGAATGCTCTTTCGTGATACAGAGGGACGTAAATCAGCGGAAAAGTTGGGTGGAACATTAAATTACATTTGCTAATACTGACAAGTGTGAGATAGATGACCCAAAATGCACTAATACTTGCTGGACATAATTGCAGGTACCTTTAGAAGTGTTGATTACAAAGGACCTGGGGATGCAAAGTCATTGCTCCCTGAAAATAGCAACACAGGTGGTTAGGATAGTGAAGAAGGTGTTGAGCTTGATTGCCTTCATTGGCAGGGGTATTGAGTATAAGAGTTTGGACATGTTGCAGCTGTATGAGACTTGGAATATTGTGTACAGTTCTGATCCACACACTATGGAAAGGATGTGGTAGTGCTGGAAGAGATTCACCAAGATGCTGTCTGGAATGGAGGGCTTTAGTTACATAGAGATTGGATAAGCAGGGATTGTTCTCACTGGAGCATAGGAGGCTGAGGGGTGACCTTGGAAGTTAATAAAATTATGAGGGGCACAGAAAGGGTAGATAGGGTCTTTTTCCAAGGATAGGGGCATCTAAAACTAGAGGACGGGTTTGTTCTGAGAGGGGAAGTACATAAAGGTGATCTGAGGGGCAAGTTTTTCCACACAGGGTGGTAAGTATATGGTGTGTGGAAGTGGTAGAGCCAGATGTGATCACACACCATTTAAAAAGCATTTGCACAGTTACATGGATAGGAGAGGGATATGAGCCAAATGAAGGAAATTTGGATTAACGTAGATAGGCACCTCAGCTGGTATGGTCAAGTTGGGCCACAGGGCCCGTTTTCGTGCTGTATAACTCTGACTCTGTTTCATTTTGTTTGCAGTGCCCTGTAACAAAGGCTTCAGGATTGTGCAAAGCATTGCTGGAAAAATCTGGCAAATGCCTGCTCTGTGAAGTTTTCTGAACATGGATATAAAGATGAACTTTCAATGTGTTAAGCATTATGGCTAGTTCTGATAAAAGATTATTAAAATGAAATGTTAATTCTTTATCTTCACATGTTCCCTGCCTTTCTGAGTATTTCCAGAACTTTACAGATGCTGGAAGTCAGAAAGGAAACATCATTTATCTTTTGATTTTGGACTATTTTCCTAATTTGGATTAGGAGAAAAATGACAATATTTCTATCTAAATGAGATTACCAATCTTATTTGAACAGTAAGGTATTTTAAACCTATGCCATGCCAGGACCCTTTACAACACTGATATGCTGAACTGTATTCAAGACAGAATTTGACTTGTGTTTCTCCTCCGCGGCCCAAGAATATTGAGTTTGGCTTGATGAAAGGATGCAGAGGGTGACGGTCAGTGTTTTTGTGGTTTGGAAGCCTGTGACCGGTGGTATCCTACAGTGATTGGTCTGGGACTCTTACAGTTTGTTACATACATTAACAATCTGGATGTGACTATAGGAGATAGAATTGGTAAGTTTTCAGATAACATGAAGATTAGTGTTGTGAAATGTGAGGAGGATGAGTTTTTGGCTTCAGGGCTATATTGAGTTATCAGATGGACTGAGCAATGGCAGATGTATATTATGGGGACTAAAAAGGCTAGGGTGTAATGAATGGTAGGACTTTTTAAGTACTAAAGAAAGGATACCTTGGTGTACATGACCTTGCATCATATAGAAGTGCAGGTGGATAAAGTGGTTAAAAAAAGCATGTGGGATACTGCACTTGCCTTCATTAACTGGGGCATAGAATATAAGGGCGGGAAGTTATAGTTCAACCATATAAACAACTATTAGTTAGGCCACACGTAGAGTACTGTGCACAGTTCTGGTTGCTAAGCTATGGGAAAGTTGTGATAGCACAAGATGTGGAGGAGATTTGCTGGGCTGGAGTATCTCTGTCACGAGGAGAGACTGGATGGGCTAGGTTTATTTTCTTTGGAATAGAGCAGGCTGAGGGATGACCTGATCTGAGATGTACAAAATTTGAGGGGTAGAGGTTGGGTAGCTTGTGAGAAACTTCCTACCCCACCTTGAGCAGAGGTGTCTATAAACCAGGGGCATTGGTTTAAGGTATGGAGTGGGAGATTTTAGAGACGATTTGAGGAAGAATATTTTCACCCAGAGGGATTATTGCTGGATGGGTTGGTGGAGGGAGGTGCTCTCAATATTTAACAAGTATTGAGATGAAGCTATGGGCAAAGTATTGGGATTAGAATAAACAAGTACTTGATGACTGTCACAGACATGGTGGATCGAGGGCCTGTTTTTGTGCTGTATGACTCTAACAGCACAGATCACTTTAAATTTGTATTTTTGGTCTGCACAAACTGCAAACATTAATTAACACTTGTAAAATTATGTGGGGCCTTGATAAGGTCATACTTTTTTCTGAAGTAGGGAAGTCTAAAAGTAGAGGGCAACTTCATCACACAGAGGGTGGTGGGTATATGGAATTGGCTGCCAGAGGAAGTGGTAGAGGCAGATACAATTACGGTGTTTAAAAGATATTTGGATATGTACATGGATAGAAAAGGTTTGGAGGGATATGGGCTGAATGTAGGCAAGTGGGACGAGCTCAGGAAGGCGGTTTGGTCAGCAGGGACAAGTTGGGCTGAAGGACCTGTTTCTGTACTGTACAACTCCGACTCTATTTGCTGCATATGCAAGTAATTCATTGTCAAGATTAGTACTGTTTCCAACTCTTACATTGAGTGAAGACAGAATCGTATTTGTCTTTGTAGTTTATCTTGCCAAAATTCACAAGCTGGCACATGAAGAATGGACACTAAGCAGTCTACCAGAATTGGCAAGATGATTTGATATGGGAAATTACAATTAATATTTAATTAAGCATCCATTGGTTAAATCATAATGTTACTGAATCATCTCAGTAGCCCATGTTAAAAGTTCATTACTGCATGATTCTGATTATCTCAACTAATGATTCTACAGTTGGTCTCAAATATTTGCTAATGTGCCCGTCTGATTGCCTATGGGTGGTAAATTTCAGTGTAAGGATTTATTACAGAATGGACTTTGATTTGAGTGAGATTCTTGCCGCTCATAGCTGAATGTTTGAGTCCAAGTTCAGTACGTGAAGAATGGCCATCCAGGACTCCTTAGATTCTGGCAAGCTGGAAATTCCATCAGCTGTGTTGAACACTGACCTGTTCCCCAACTGAGACATTTAAATGGTCATTGAAGTCTTCTTTAATTACTTTTAAGAGACTTTTCAAAAGTGTGCTTATTGCAACGTGGCTGTTTGCTTCCCCTAAGCATTTTTTTGGAAGAAAAATTGTTTGATCATTTAACTATAGAGAAATATTTTGTCCTTTCTAGACAGCATACATTGATAAAATGATTACACTTTGGCTGTGAAGTACTTCGGGTAGCATGGGTTTGTTAAAGGCCCGTGCAGTTAATTTGCAAAATTTTTTAAAAGCAGAATTTAAGAAATGTGCTAGACTGAGGATCATGCAAAGAAAGAGGCATCTTTCAGATGACTGGATTTGCTGTCTGACTAGGTTATTGCCAAAATTTCATTGAAGTTGTTGGTTTTTTTAAAAAAATGTCCTGTGCTCAGAGCAAGTTTGTCTGGAAGATCAGCCTTGCCTTTTGATCACATGCAGTGATAAGCAAAGGATCTTCCTACAGCAAACAAGTCTTGGTGTACTGTTTTAAATTGAGTTTATTGCTATTATCAATACCAGACATAAGAATGTGCATATCTTTATATTGATATCTAAAAATTTGCAGCCAAGTTCTCCGAAAGTAAACTAGATTTAAATGTCCTTTTGCTGTTTGTGAAGGTCTCTGTCAGGTTAAATGACTGATTAATAGGTCAGCTTATTTTAGTTGATTAGTTGTGAGCAGGAATGCGTTTTACTGCAGTGGAAGATCTCAAATTACTTTAAATCGAGGCCTTAAGTTTAAGGGTTTCTGGTAGAATGCACTGCTGTTAAACATAACATAAATCAAACTAGGTGTAACCTTTCCAGAGAAGTGCCATAAATAAAACCTTCATTTTCATTGTTTGAACAGGGCTCATTAATTTTTGAATCAGTTTCATTTACACTGAACGTTAATAGTCAATTGCGCAGCCTGAATGTGAAAGTCACACAATGCAGTGCAGTTAAATGAATCCAAATGAAAAACCAAATGCAATATAGTGGGTTGCTTTCTGTTTCTGTGTGATACTTATTTTCATTTATTTCCCAAGTGCATTGCTTCTGGAATTTAATTGAATTAAGTTTGTGTGTATTAAATCTTGAAGTTGCTTGCTTCTATAGTTGAAAGTATTGTCATCCAACTCTATTAGCAGTGGAAAACCAGCAGATCTCAGGGGTCAGCTTTGAGGATTGTTCATTGTAAGTGAATTGATTGTTTTCCCAGGACTAATTTATACAAACACAAGGCTCCAGCTGATTTGGTCTCTGTAGGTGCTGAATTCTGGTGGAATCCACGTAGATTGAAAACTTTCAACACTGGAAGTTTTGAAGGAGGCTCCGGCTTTGTTGCTAGGAACCACAGAGTATCCAGTGTGCAGTTAATTTATACATGGGGGAGGACAGAATGGATAGATATGTTATCACTCTCTGGAGCTATGATTTCAGATCATTCTTTTGCTGTTGTGGACCACAGTGCTCTAAATATCCTTTTTGGAAGGAATGTTCAAAAGGTTTTCAAAAAGCCCTATAAAGAAATGTGCATTGTTTTGACTAATTTCTATAAAAAGTTGCAAAAGCATTGTCATTTCCTTTTTTATCTTTTTTTTTGTCTTGGCTTCCAGAGAAAACCTCTTTTAATAAGCACAACTGTTTGATCAGAGTTTCTGAATTAGATGGGGTTCACATACGTTAGTAAGATTTTTAAACCTATTTTCAAGAATTGAATTATTGCTATTGTTAGGGAATTTTGAACTCTCTGCAACAATTTTGCAATTTGTCAATGAAAGCATCTGTGTTGAATGGCTGTATTGAGATCTGAACCCCTTTGTAGATTGGCCTCTGTTCTAAATCATGTCATTACATGCCCAGTCTGTGGTGTCAGCTTATTGCATAGCACTAAATGACTGCATTTGCACATAAACTAAAGTGTTTAGGCAGAGGTTTTTTTGATTTAAATACATTACATGGTAAAGAACAGGATCTGCTTTTATAGACATCCATATATCGATTTTGTCCATGTCAGAAAATGCACAAATCTCTTGACTTGTAGCAAGCATACCTCCACAGTATTGCAATGAATGGCATTAAAAGTACAAGATTTATAAGAGAACAATTACTAAAAGTGCAGAGAGAGGAAACTGGCTTTGTTGTTCGTAGGAGCAAACATGTACGTACGTCAGACTTTTGAATTTAGTAATATGGGAACTCAATACGTAGGCAGTGTCCATAAGTCGGGCATTTTTAACCCAAGAATGGCCTGTACCTTTAACAAAATGTAAGCATGTGAGAAATAGAAGCATGAGTATGCCGTCAGGCTCCTCAGTCCTTTTCCACTGTTCATCAAGATCTCTTAACTATATCCCATTTAACAGCACTGTGGTCACGTCCCTTAATTCTCCAAATGCCCAGGAATCAATTGGTCACCATTCTGAATGAATACAATATGAGACTCCACAGCCGTGTGGGGTAGAGAATTACAGAGATTTACCCCTGAGTGAAGAAATTTCTCCCTTTTCAAGTCCTTAAAGGCTAATCCCTTGTTCTCAAACTGTCCTCCTGGTCCTAGATGACTCAGTCAAGGGAAATGACCTCCTTGTCTAGTCTGTCAAACCCTTGAAGAATCTGGTCAGTTTCAAAGCAGTCCTTCTTCACCTCACCTTTGTGAAGTTTTTATAAAAGATAAATGTGAAATATAACATTTCCTGTTATAAATGCCTTTTATTGGTGACCCCTTATCTGCCTTTGCCAGAGTATGTATGTGTGCATGGTATCTTTGAGTTCTTGTGTGAAGGGTGATTTGCACACCCTGGTTAGTAAATTGGTTTCACCTCTGGATAAGATAAAAGTCATCTCTTTCTAGCAGCTATTAGTATTGAAGTGAAACAGTTTACAGATAAAGCAATAATATTCAATTACTTCCCATGTTTCAAGCTCAGCATTCTCAGTAATTCTGCATCCCCAAAAACAGAGGTATGCATAGCACAAGTTGAAACCTTGCTCACTCCTTTTTTTTAAAAAAAAAAGCATTTGTTGTTTTGTTGATCTGTTGTAATTTTCTTTCGTATAATACACACCTGTGTTAAATTTGGCTGCACATAGGTTGAAGAAAAGTCATTCTGCTTGATACCTCATTTCTACCCTTGAATTTTGTATGTTTTGTTGTATTACACACAAAATTGTAATATTGCAAAAACACATGTTAAAATGCAATCCTTAATCACTTAGGATCATGTTACTTCACGTAGCAAACTGGATTTATCCCATGTAATATTACATTCTTTCTGTCAGTGTTTTATCCTCTTCTCTTGACTTGTTTATTCCCTGCCCTTTTCACATATGCATTAAATAACAAATTGTAGCGACTCACCGTCCGAGCAAGCGAACTGGCTCGGCGGTCGGGTCGAGTGTTGTCAGAGCGGCAAGGTCCAAGATGGCGCTGGGCCTTCATCTTCCCTGAGTGACTGGGAGAACCCGCGCGCAGGAAAAGTTTGACGTAGCGCATACGTCATTTCTGTTTTTGGTGGGCGGGAACCATTCCTCTTAAAAGGCCCACGCAAAGTGGGAAAATCGGTTTTGTTCTGCAACTCATCAACTAGTGTCTTTTGCATCGTGGTAGCAGCCGCTATGTTGGTGGTCCAAATGGATTTTGGACCCATACAATGGACGACAATGCAGTGGCACTCAAGCTGCCCACCTTTTGGACGCTTCGGCCCTGCATCTGGTTCGACCAGGCCGAAGCACAATACCAACTTCGGCAGATCACCTCTGACTCCACATGGTACTACCATGTGGTCAGCTCTCTGGACCAGGAGACAGCCGCTCAGGTCGGCGACTTCATCCAGTCTCCTCCAGAGGAAGGCAAGTACCTGGCTTTCAAAGACCTTCTTCTTCGGACCTTCGGCCTCTCCCGTCGCCAGCGTGCCGCCGGCCTGCATTTCGACGGCCTGGGGGACAGATCCCCATTGGCCCTGATGAACGAGATGCTGGCCTTGGCTGAGGGACACAAGCCCTGCCTGATGTTCGAACAGGCCTTCCTCAAATAACTACCTGACAACATTCACCTGTTGGCTGACGCTGATTTCAGCAACCCATGTGAGGTCGCTGTCTGGGCAGATGTCCTGTGGAAGGCCAAACACGAGAGTGGGTCGTCTGTCAGCCAAATCGCCAGACCGCAGGCCCAACGCCTACCTAAACCAGTCCCAGCAACCGAGTGACCACACCCCAGAAACACAGACGATGACACTGGCAACCAGCTGTGTTCCAACCATCAGAGGTGGGGTGCGGAGGCCCATCGATGCCACCCACCCTGTAAGTTTCAGGGAAACGCCAGGGCCAGCCACCACTCATGGCTACGGCGGCTGGCTACCAACACAGCCTCCTATTCGTTTGGGACAAGCAGTCTGGGCGTCGTTTCCTCGTCGATACTGGAGCAGATGTCTGTGTTTTGCCCCCTATGGGCCGCGACACTCGTAGCGGGAAACAGGATCCCACACTCAAAGCCGCAAACGGCACAACGATACGAACTTTCGGTACCCGTACAGTACAGTTCAATTACAATTCAGTGACAGCTGTTTTACCTGGAACTTTACCCTTGCCGCCGTCGCCCAGACACTTCTGGGAGCCGATTTCCTTCGGGCCCACAGCCTGTTAGTCGACCTGCGAGGGAAGCAGCTAGTGCACTCCAGAACTTTCCAAACCTGCTCCCTGGAAGAAGCAAGCCTACCAGCCCCGTGCCTGGACTCCATTTCCCTGTCTGGCAACGAGTTCACCAAGCTCCTAGCAGAGTTCCCATCGGTTTTGACACCTCAGTTTACAAATTCGATGCCCAAACACGGTGCAGCATCACATCATTACCACAGGGCCACCCCTTCATGCCTGAGCACGACGACTACCTCCAGACAAGCTCCACCTGGCAAAGGAAGAGTTCTGCTGCATGGAGGAGCTGGTGATCGTTCGCAGGTCAGACAGCCCCTGGGCTTCCCCCTGCACGTGGTCCCTAAAGCCACTGGTGGGTGGAGGCCCTGCGGCAACTACCACAGGCTGAATGACGCCACCACCCCGGACCGCTACCCCGTCCCTCACATCCAGGACTTTGCGGCAAACTACACGGGGCCCACATCTTCTCCAAGGTGTACCTCATCCGGGGATACCACCAAATCCCGGTCCACCCTGATGACGTCCCCAAAACTGCGCTCATCACTCCATTCAGCTTCTTCGAATTCCCTCGAATGCCATTTGGCCTTAAGAACGCCGCGCAGACCTTCCAGTGGCTGATGGATGCGGTAGGCCAAGACCTGGACTTCGTGTTCATTTATTTAGATGACATACTGACCACCAAGAACACTTTTCCCACCTCCACCAACTGTACTCCCGTCTCAGTGATTTTGGCCTCACTATCAACCCGGCCAAGTGCCAATTCGGACTCAACTCTATCGATTTCCTCGGCCACAGAATCACCAGCGAAGGAGCAACACCCCTACCTGCCAAGGTAGACGCTATTCGCCATTTTGCCCGTCCCAACACAGTCAAAGGCCTGCAAAAAATCCTGAGGATGGTCAACTTTTACCATTGGTTCATCCCTGCAGCAGCCCGTATCATACGTCCTTTGTTCTCGCTGATGTCTGGCAAGGACATCGCCTGGAACGACAAGGCTGCAGCTACCTTCGTTAAGGCCAAGGGTGCCCTGGCAGATGCTGTGATGCTGGTACTCCCTAGGACAGACGTCCCAACCGCCCTCAGGGTGGACGCATCCAACACCGCGGTCGGTGGAGTACTGGAACAACTAATCGAAGGCTGTTGGCAACCCTTGGCGTTTTTCAGCAGGCACCTTAGACCACCCGAACTGAAATACAGCACTTTTGATCGGGAACTTCTAGTGCTGTATCTGGTGGTCCAGCATTTCCAGTACTTTTTAGAAGGCAGGCCTTTCACCGCTTTCACTGACCATAAGCCTTTGTCTTTCACCTTCTCCAAGGTCTCTGATCCCTGGTCGGCTCATCAGCAGCGACATTTGTCCTACATTTCCGAATTCACAACTGATATCCAACATGTCTCCGGAAAGGGCAATGTTGTTGCTGACGAGCTTTCCAGACCGACCATCCACAGCCTGTCCCTGGGTGTAGACTACGCGGCCCTGGCTGACGCACAGCAAGCTGACGACGAGCTGCCTAGCTACAGAACTGCAGTCTCGGGCCTGCAGCTCCAAGATTTGTTAGTCGGTCCAGGTCAGCAGACCCTCCTTTGCAATGTCGCAACAGGTCAGCCCCACCCTATAGTTCCTGCAGCCTGGTGGAAATGTGTTTTCAACTCGGTACATGGGTCGGCGCACCCGTCCATCAGATCAACTGTCCGACTGGTCGCCAGCAAGTTCATCTGGCACGGCCTGCGCAAACAGGTCAGTGAGTGGGCCAGGACTTGTCCGCACTGCCAGACATCAAGAATCCAACGACACACCAAGGTCCCACCACAGCAGTTCGAGCCTACCCGTAGAAGGTTTGACCACATCCAATTCGACCTCGTTGGTCCCCTGCCAGTTTCAAGAGGAGCCTGGTACCTCCTTACCATCGTGGACCAGTTCACGAGGTGGCCAGAGGCAGTCCATCTATCCGACATCACGACTGATTTCTGCACCCGGGCGCTGCTCACAACTTGGATCTCACGTTTTGATGTTCCGGCCCACATCACTTCAGATGGGCACCCAGTTTACCTCCAGCCTATGGTCTGCATTAGCGAACATGCTAGGGAAGCGGCTGCACACCACCACGGCCTAGCACCCTCAATCAAACTGGTTGGTAAAACGTTTCCACCGCCATCTGAAATCAGCCCTGATGGCCTGCCTGAAAGGTCCTAACTGGATTGACAAACTGCCTTGGGTCCTGCTCGGCATACGCACTGCCCCCAAGGAAGATCTTCACGCTTTGTCAGCTGAATTCGTGTACGGTACGCCCCTGGTCGTCCCAGGGGAGTTCATAACCGCCCTTCGGGGGCAAGAGGAACAACCTGCGGCAGTCCTGGAAAGACTGCGCAAGAGGCTTGGCACCGCTTCCTGGCATGGTCAAGCCCCATCCTGTGAGCCCAAGGAACTATGAGACTGTAAGTTCGTTTTCGTTCGCAGGGGCACACCCCGGGCACCGTTGCAACGACCATACGAGGGGCCGTTCCAGGTCATCAGGAATAATGGGTCCACCTTTATTTTGGACATTGGGGGCAAGGAAGAAGTCTTCATGACAGACTGCCTCAAACCAGCCCATTTAGATCTACAACAACCGGTCGAGGTCCCAACACCACAACATAGGCCGACCTAAACAACGGCTAGCACAGCCCGCGAACCTTGGAGACCATATTGCCGGTTCTGGGGGGGTGGGTGGTTGTGTAGCGACTCACTGTCCGAGCAGGTGAACCAGCTCGGCGGTCAGGTTGCGCGTCGTTGGAGCGGCGAGGCCCAAGGTGATGCTGGGCCTTCGTCTTCCCCGAGCGACGGGGAGAACCTGCGCACAGGAAAAGTTTGTAGCGCATACGTCATTTCCGTTTTCGGTGGGCAGGAACCGTTCCTCTTAAGGCCCACACAAGGCGGGAAAATAAATCAGTTTTGTTCTGCAACTCATCGACTAGTGTCTTACTTTCGCATCGCGGTAGCAGCCGCTACAAAATGACAAAAGAGAAATAAACTGATCCTAGCCACTTTTTTTTGGAGAGGAATCTGCATTGGGATGATGGATTGGAGCTTGGGGGAACTATTGCGAAGGCAACATGATCCTGAGCCAGTGCTTTGGAATTTTAAGCTTTGGTTCAGTTCTTGGCCATAGGCTTAAATTCATGATATTTGGAAGAAGCAGGAAAAGGTTTGTTTGCATGTTTACCAAGCGGCAGTAAAAGAAATGAGTAAAATTAGTTTTTTTACCTATTTCTTTAAATCTTTGACATGTAGTAAGACCTATTATTTGTGTTCAAACAGAATATCTTGTGCAGAGACTGCCTCCGATTTTGCAGTTGGCTGCAATGGATGGGATGGTAGTGAGCAAACTGGCAAAACCACACAATTGGATGCTAAAACTGTCAATTGCATGGTGTTGGATCCTGCTGAATTTTGCTAACATTTTAATTGGAACTGGTGTTGTTCGGCCATTGAAACTGAAGTTCTGGACTTGTTGACTGACTTGAACACTAGATCTTCCAATTTTCTCCACTGCATTCTGTGGAATACTGTGCCAAGTTAAACAACACAGAATCAATCCAACATCTGATTAATTTCAATGGGATTCTAAGATGAAGGTACAAATCTCACACCAAACTGCTAAGAGAGACATGATATTCGGACTCTGTCATGGAAAGAGATTACCAAGCAGTTGGATGTAAGTATTCAGCGATGTACGCAAAGCATCTTTCAAAATGTGCATCATCCTCATCGACTCATAGAGATCTCTGACCCATGACCACTCAAAGTGGTGAAGGAGCATTCTTGATGGTATTGAGAACCTTGTCCATTCATTGGATGTACACAGGAGTCCAGTGGGAACAAAAGGTGCACACTACCTCTTGAAGCATCCACCCACTTGCTTCATCAAACAACACCTGTGGATAAGTTTCTGCTTCCCACATTGTTTCATTGGTCAACTCAAAACATGAGTAGAAGCAAATCATCCAACAGCCAAAGGGGACAAGTTAATGGTTAAAGCTACTTATTTAACTATTATGCTTTACTTTTATGTTATAAACTTTTCTGAAAAATCTAGTTGAACATTTTAGTTTTAAAATAACTGATATTCAGACATTTTAAAATAATGAAATTGGTGACTGCTTTTACGGTTAGCAAATTTTCTGTCCCTTGCTTTACTGGTTGTCAGGTATTTTGGGGCTGAGTGCTCCATCTTGTGCTATATAAGACTTGATCACCATCCACACAGTGCTACTTGACTCCAGTCTTTGGAGTGCTAGCAAGGTGGACTCCTCAGATCCAGTCCAAGTGCAACCAGAGATGGACCACAGATAGTGATTCTGAACAGAAGGGCTATGTCAGCACAGTCAAGCCCCCAATGTTTCTGTCAATATTCGAGCTGCTCATTAACAACTCAAACTTCTAAAATAATTTACAAATTTTAAAACATAAGCTCTAAAACAATCACAATCTAAATGAGCAAATGCATTGCACAAAGTCCTATGTAGAAATCTGTTAATATATGCAGAAAACTTTCCTTAAATACAAAATAATGTGATAACACTTTAACCTAGTCAACAGTCCAATAGCCCCATCCAACAGTTCCTACCGTGGCTCCTTGGATGTAGTTGACAAGGTCTTCACAGCTCTTGGCAATGTGCTTAAGCAAAAGTAATACAAGATACGGATGTCTAGGTACATGTCTCTATTATAGTGCAATTCTCATGATTGGTGATGATGAATATGAAAACAATTTTAGCAAAGAACCTTGACTCATTGGATGAATTTTATAACCATTCATTATAATTGCGAGACAAGTAAGTGTATAAAGCTGTACCATGCAAGTGAACTTCATTCATCTTGCAATTAGACGACAATGGGGAAAAAATGACCATTGATACTAACAGTGCAAGTATTTTGTGGAAAACTCATTTTGACTTGATCTGCCTTTGGAAAAGATAAGTTTGCAAAGACACCTTTATCTTTGTCCTTTGTGGCTATTCCGTCTCCATTGAAGTATGGTGGAACAGCCACTGCACCAGGTCCAACCTGACACAGAATGTTTATGTAGCCACCATTAAGTGTTGGGGAATTACAAATTCCCACTTGCAGACTCCATTTGGAAGAACATCTATTGACTGCAAATTTGGAATATGTTCATGCAGAAATCCCTAATTTTCTTTTAAAATTAAGATTTCAGTTCTTAATGAAAATGAGTAGAGGTTTCAGATTTCGTGCACTTCCCTGAAGCTTCTAGGCCAGAATTTTTACAATTGAAGTTGTGGATTTTTTTTCTTGTGGAAATTTTGAGATATGGTCACTTGGCAATAGGAACTTTTCCCTTCTGATTATAGGATGTGAACATGTATCACAGCCAGCAAATTGAACAATTGTTCAACAGAAGTCATCCTATGGATGGCAGAGTAAAGTGTGTTCAAAAATGTGTTCAAAAATGACTTGCCCATTGAATAGTGGGTTCTGTTAATGCCCCACTCATTTATATTCACTTGACCAAATATCAACTCCAGTAGTATAGCACTCCTTCACTAACATGTCAGTTTGGAATATGCACCCAAATTTCACAGCAGTGTTGGAGTCCTCAAATTTCCGAGCACTGACATAAGTTAATATGAATGGACAGGCTGAACTAAACAATCAATGCATTTAGTCTTGGCAGATATTTTTTTCAACTCTCAAGTGGTTAAGGTGTATGATGATAGAGAAATCTTAATTGCTCAATTTAAAAATGTTTGGATTGCCAGTTCCCATTTTTTAAAAACTTTTTTTTTGAAAAGGTGCTCTTTAAATTGCATTTTGTTGCAATAATGCATTTTAGAAGTGTGATTGGTAGGACTAGTCAAACAATCAACAACTTTTTCTGAGTACTTTTTAAGATTCATATTTCATTAACAAGCTTATGTAAATTTCAGAAATTTTCCTCAGAAAAATGTTCTTTAAAAGTGTGTTTGACTTATCAGTTCAAACAGTAAACAGCCTTTGACCATGTACTTTTATCTTTGTGCAGAGGTTGGAACGGATTCGTGTTTTCTATTGGTTAGGGACTTGTTTTTGTTTTTCATTAGAGGTATTTTGTAACAGCTCATTTGCTAAACTTGGAATTCCGTGCATGTTGACTACATCTTCCTGTAAGCGCACACTATTGGGAAAACTGCTACAATGGACTGGAGTTTGTAAAAGATTTTGGATGAGCAAAACTCTTTAAAATGTACTTGTACAAAGAGGACTTTGATTCCTTGGGTGAAAGTGAAGATAACACTTTTCGAAAATCTTGGCTCTGGGTAAGTGAGAATTATAACTGAGGCAAAATCCCTTAACTGGGTGGGAGCTGAGAATTGTCTGTGCCTATTTTCATAGCTCTTGTTAATATAATTGTTTGGTTTAAATTGACCTCCAGAGCTTTAAGGATTCAGAGGGGATGATTAACACAGTACAGGCCATCTCTGCATAACAGGTTCTGTTATTACAGAAATCCATAAGTTGATTGTTGTCTGTACATCAGAAAATACACAATCATTCTATGATAACCATACCTCCCAAAGTTTTACAATGAATGGCATTAAAAGCACACAAAACTGATCATAGAGAACAATTAATAAAAGTGGAAAGAGAGAGGGAACTAGTTCTACCTTTTGTATGAACCTACGTATGCATGTCAGACTTTTAATTATTATTGTGGGAACTCAATATGTAGGGGTGTTCATAACCTGGGGACACCCTCCACGTTAACAAAGCCTGAAATTTTTAATGAATGTATAGCATCTATGTGATACTGTAATATAAGCCACCAACATTTCCATGGAAAGTAAGCGCAATCAGCTTTCACTCCTGAGTGGAATAACATTAAGACTGGTCTCTCTCTCTCTCTCTCTCTCTCACCTCTCTCTCTCTCTCTCTCTCTCACCTCTCTCTCTCTCTCTCTCTCACCTCTCTCTCTCTCTCTCTCTCTCACCTCTCTCACCTCTCTCTCTCTCTCTCTCACCTCTCTCTCTCTCTCTCTCTCACCTCTCTCTC